>NC_086384.1:38762641-39062641 GCF_036588685.1 Mytilus trossulus | reverse complement strand
TTACCAAGGACCTCAAAACCAAAGATCCTGTTCTCTATCGTATAATGTTAACCAGTAACAATCGCAAATCACTGATATTAAATGCATAAGGGGAAATAACTCTCATATAGTCTTTGTATCACATCAGTCAAAATTGCACAAAACATCATGAGGATAAAACGAGCAGTTTGAGAACATAAATTTTTCGCTTTCTTTTGACGGTCACAGAGGTGATGCACACACAAGGAAAACAATGTTCGGGGAGATAACTCATACAATGAAAAGTATTTTGTTAAACAGGATCAAACATTTTTAATCTAAGCAAACATATTACGAAACAATATTTATACACAAGAAATAAAAGGGCGGAAGGAGAAAAACAATACTAGTATTCAGAAAAAAATCAAGAGATAAAGGAAACAGTAGTATACCGCTGTTCGTAAGTCATAAATCGATTGAGATCTTTCCACAGAATACGCAAGAAATAAAGGGGCGGAAGGAGAAAAAACAATACTACATGTAGTATTCAGAAAAAAATCATAATATAGATTAAACAATAGTATACCGCTGTTCGTAAGTCATAAATCGATTGAGATCTTTCCACAGAATAGTGGAAAGACCTAACAATCAGATCAAAATTAAGGTCTTTCTACGGAAAGATGGAATGGCCTTATTATAGTGTTTTCAATAATAATGATCAGCAACGTATGTTATAGCTGCTTGAACTCATCAGGTATAATGGACTTTTGAAATGCCTTATCAATAACGAGACCAAAAACTCTTTCATGATACCAACACGATAATCAAGAATCAAACAGTGTCGGACTTGATACAGTCGACTTCTCTGTTGTTTATTTAGAAAACAGGCAGAACAATTAAACATTTACAGATACAAACAACAAAGAATAAAAAATTATTATTTCTAATTTTCAACTATATATGCGGTCATATTAGAGTTAAATTCGTTTCGTTTTAGGATTTTATTTTTTGGGAGGGTCCGACATTGTAACGGAAGGAGAATGGGTATGGACAAACAGTCAAACAAGTTTTACAGTAACAAACTGGTCACCAGGCGCACCGCGTGATTATCAGGGACGAGAGCATTGTCTTGAAATGCGCAAAGGTGCTGGGTATCAATGGAATGACGTCCACTGCGATAAGGAAGCGAATTATATCTGCCAAAGACCGTACATGTAGGTATCTGAAATTCGAAGCAAACTAATGTTGAAACTAAAAATTAAGTTAATTTGGCCTTTTGAACTTTTTGATTTGTAAATCCGTTGTAGATCAAACGTGCGACAGACGTATCTAATTATAAGCCTGTTATATTTAATGATTTGTTTTAATATAGATATCTACACACTGTTGACATAGAGCTAATTCTGATAGTAGTATGCAAAGTACAAAAAATGCAATGGCAATTTTAAAACAAGTAACCTATGAAAACAATTTAAAGTTAATGAACCATGATTAGAAGTGCAGAGCTAATCTATTGCCATTTAAATGAGAACTGCCAGTGCATGTGAAACTGCAATTCAAATATCATAAGTACTTTCCATTAAGCTAACTTAAGTACACAATTTGATAAGATTTGATTTTTTTAGAATCTGATCGGACCTGTGACTTTGGCAGGTCAACATCAGTGAAAAAATATACTGCGTATGCTTCGCTATGTAGAATATGAACACGATGGTATCATGATGATTGATCAATACTTTGTGACTTTTATTTCCAGATTGCTTTAAGACTGGGAAAAGGACTTGATATTCGAAACAGAGGAGTATATCAGTATATGGTTTTATCATTGAATGATTGGAACAAAGCTTATTCATTTCATCTTGAGAACTCCATTCAGTTCATTTAATGAAAATAATTATACAATTAAAGCTCAAACGGCTTTTGTAGAATTTTGTAATCTAATGTTTAAGTCAAAATATTCCAAGAATTTGTTTGTATGCAGATTTGAAGATTTTTACGAGTAAAGAATGTAAAACATGGGAATGTTGATTCATAACTTGTATCATGCTTCAAATCACATTATAATATAACTGTTGTTTATTGTTACAGATGTAGGTTGTCCTTAACAAACCTTTTATGTAGTTTTCATGAATTTGTTGAAGTTCTGTCTCAATTTTATTAAAGTTTACATATTTTGACATGTGGCAAAAACTGTTATGTAATCACTTTTGCTGAATTGTATTCTCATCGTATCCTTGTATATTTTTCCAAAATATGTATGCTCTAAATAAAAAAAGACATAAATAGCTACCATACTATTGTAATCTTCGTCCACATATTTATGAATATCAACAATTGATGAGCTCTTACTATTATATTTTTCTTGAAAAACTATGTAGATTTATAAAAAAAAATATATACGTGAGAATCACTCCTCTTGGTTAGTTTGTAATTGTATGTTATGTTTGTATTGTTCACATGTGCTTAAATATCTAATGTTATTGTTTGTTTAAAAATATATTCTCTGTAACTATGTAGTTTGTAGCTATATATGGTTAGTGAGAAATAAAATTATTTCATTCATTCATAGTAAAAGAGGGACGAAAGATACCAAAGGGACATTCAAACTCATAAATCTAAACAAACTGACAAAGCCATCGCTAAAAATTAAAAAAAGAAACAATATAGCACATGACACAACATAAAAAACCAAAAAATAATCAATACGAACCTCACCAAAACTATGGGTAATCTCAGGTGCTATGGAAGGGTAAGCAGATCCTGCTCCACATGTGGTAATACTATCTCATATACGTATGCAATACTACTACATTACTTTTTCTTTTTTGTATAATGATTTGTTTTCCATTTTCAAAAGCACCGTTTACTGTGATTTTCAACTACATATAAATCTTAATCTAGGTTTCAAAAACAATTAAAAAAGTCTTTCAAAAACGATCTTAACAAATTATATTTGAACAATGTTGCACTTTTAACTCTTTACAACTGTCGCCGGAATGCATGGTTTTGTAAAGCACCGATTATTATAAATGTAACAATAATCTGTGTTTCTATTGCTAGGTTGTGTTAATGCACTTCAATGTATGTTTGACCTATCAATACATGTTTGTTTTAAAATAAAACTTGAAAACTTTTGTTTTTAATTTTACAATATTGCATAAAATTTGTTTTAATCTTTATTTATAATGGCAGTTTCTACACATCCAGTATGTTGTTTTGGGAGCATGATTCCGAAGCATTATTGGTGAAACCACTCTAGGTATTTACAACAAACAATATGGCGGCAATATGCGCGTCAGTTTTGTAGACTTTACTATCCCACTCTGCCAATGTCTCTTTTTAAAGTGATTAAAACCTTCAATATCTTCCATGCATCAGGGGGAAATGATATGTACATGCGAGGTTGGTTCATGTTGTCTTTAAATATAATCACTTTGCCGTCTCGATTCATGTGCGTCCCATTTTTTTTAGATTTTTTACCAATAACAATTTATTAAAATATCTTTGCGGTCATTCATCTTTACGGTCAGATATCTCTACGGTCAGATATCTTTATATTTAGATATCTTTATATTTAGATATCTTTTTATTTAGATATCTTTATTTTTAGAACTCTTTATATTTAGATATCTTTATAATGAGGATTATGTGTTATGAAATGTTTTTCACAGATGACAACGGGTATGTTCTAATGTATGCATCCGCCTGGATTTCTTGATATCACTTCTTGTTTTTTTCTGGTTAGATTTTGTTTAATGTTTTCTATCTAATTATTTGTCTTTTGTTGTTGTAAATGTGTTGGCATTATTTTATGCGTTTCTCTTCGATTCATGAATAATGAATACTCTATGGTAATTTTCGCCTCTTTTTGTTTAAAGTTCGAAAAAGTAAAGCAGACTAAATTAAAAAGGCTATTTTAAGATACTTTATTGGGGTTCGTATGTCTCAGTTTTTATTTTACAAGTTGTGCCTTGTATACTCTACGGTTGTACGTTTATTTTGTCTGTTCCTTATTTTCAAGATTGTTAATCTCAAAGTTGTATATGACATTTCAAGTTTTAATTGAAAAGAAATACTGGATGTTGTTTTTGAATCAATTCAAATATATGAATCTATTAATCCCGTAATGCAGTCGTATATCATTGCTGCTTCAACAACAAATTAAATATTTCGAAAAACACCTTTTGATGAAAATATAAAACTTCAAAAAAACTTAAACCACACACTTTCTTGGGAAAAGTTCATTTGGTATAAAGCAGTTCGACAAACACTATGTTGATCAATGATAAGCTTTATTTTCCCTTAAGAATAGAATTTGATTAAAACATTCAACAGATATATACCGAATTATATGCTTTGATTGTGATGTACCAACTTAATGCGCACAAATCACATAATACTAAGAGGATTCGAGAGAACACAACGAGTTAACATCGCCAATTGAAGACGTCTTATAATCTATGTAATGTTTATTTGTCCTCTGATAAGCTTCTTGATAAAATAAATATCTTTTTGTAAAATTACATATTCTATTCATTCACTTATATCCAATGATATTCTTCTAAATTATGATATGAACGAGTTGAAATATTATATATATTCGTGTTATAATCCTGGTACCTTTGATAACTATGTGCATACGTTTGTTGTAAGATTCACTATGAAAATTGCACTCCAAATCTCATTTTTAGCAGTATTCTTTATTATTTCTTCAACTGGAAGTACAAAACGATTTACATTGACACATGCTCAGAAATATTTTGAGACTTTCATAAAACAATCGTATGCACCTTCAACTATCGTCTGTGTCATGCAATGTCTAGATAGAAGTGAGTGTACTTTTTATAGTTACAACACTATAAGTGAGATTTGCTTGATCCATTCAACTAATGTTAACACATCGCAGATGTCGATGGAAACAGATTCAACGTGGGGAATATATGAACCAGAAAAAGGTATATACGTATAAGGGACGACATCAAAAGTTCAATGAAGGATAAAAAACTTAATTCACATAGTTTTCACACTGACCCCCACACCCCTCCCTCTTAACTTAATTTGGGAAAAATTGATTGACCAATAGGGATATATGTAAAATCGATTTTGGATTAACAAAACTTGCAGCAATTTTGACCACACCCCAAACTATTTGATTTAAGTTTTTTGTCCTTCATCGATCTTTTGATGTTGTCCCTAAAGTGTGTGTGTGTGTGACTGTGTGGTGAAATGATTCTCGTTTCTTTTCAGATTTTTAAGTAACATTCTATTCATATACAATGATCGTTTTAAAAGGTAAATTTCTTAAACATTTTTACACATATTTTATTTTGCATTGTACTGTAAAGTAAATTTGAAATGCATTAATTTTCATTTGTATACATTTTCGTGGATAAATGTGGAACGCGGAAAATCTACAGTTTCATGGATATTTATTTACTGGTATTGCTGAAGTCTGGATACAAAATGAAAAATTAGTGTTACGAAAATTTGCTATTTGCTGCATATTAAAATCGTGGTTCACCTGTACCAACGATATTCAAGAAAATTAAAATTCAAAGAGTTATTATTGTTAGACAACGATTGATTTATTGGTGTTTATTGCCAATTTCAGTTTTATTGTGATATGTCGTGGCGGTAAGTTTCTGCTGATGGAGAAAGCTGGAGTGCCTAGAGAAAACCACCAATCTTTGGTTAACAAAACCTTACAATCCTAGTCAATCAAGATTGAAATCACCTGCCATGTGTATAATTTCGACCTACAATCTCAGCGTTGAAACGCTAGTGATACTTATTCATTTCGGCCACCACCAACCGACCCTTAAGAAGTAGAGTAAACAATGCCCGAACGCAGAAATTATGATTCCAATACACAATCAATCAGACAATGTACTATATCTTTATTTTACAACTTCAGGTACAGCCCGTAACAGAGAAAAGATCGAATTGATGTTTCTTTACCATCAAAATTAGTTATGTTATCGACAAACTTAATTGAGTAGTGACCGAACTATTGGAACTTTAACGTTAAAAAGATTGACAAGGATGATAAAATTTCATGTGTCGATAATCAAGATTAATACCGATAATATTGAAAATAATTTTAATTACATGAAACTAAATATGTCCATGCGCCATTTCGATTGGGCGAAAAGTAGTAATTTCTTCAAAGTCAGAACAGATAAAAAAAGATTTATGGAAGGACGTCTTGATAGTATTATTTCCTTTACAATTTTAGCCAAAACAAAAAAGAAATATACTGGTAAACAATTAAAATGTGTTTGATAGGAATTTAGTCCTTTTTTGTGTGATGGATTTGTATTCAATCAATAACTTTGAAATGTTTTCTCATATGTATACACAACGGGGAGGACTGGTATGTGTGATTCTGTTAGAATATGTCTTCGTCCGTTTCACATGCCAAACTGTGTTCTTGTAAAGTTTAGACGGGAACATTTTGTTGATAATGTTTTTAATATGACAAAATAACGAGCAAAACTAATTTTTGCAATGGCACACACAGCGAATATTTTTTTTAGTAAAAATCATGAAAAAACAATTCTCAAAAATATACCATGGCCAGGACCTGATAGTAGATAGCAGTGTACAAATGAAATTGTCCGGAAAACTGTGCTTGCTGTCATTTTGAGGGATCATGCAACATTATACCTATTACCCATAAACAACATAGGTTCTCAATTACTAAAAAAGTTATAAAAGATTATTTCAAATCAGAGTAAACATATTAACTTTCTTATATACAGTCGAATTTGTCTATAGGTTACACAAACATGACAAACCTGGTTCTTAAAACATTTGTATCAGGGAAACAATTTTCTTTGACTTTAAAAACATATTATATTCCGTATTTCTGATTTTTTATTCGATAACGTAAACTATACGACTTTTTTTATGACAACGTGAACTTGTGCCATTTATTTTTGCTGGTCTTTAGGAAGACAATTTAAAATTGTGCAGTGAACGGAGACACTTATATGTATTATATGTCCTGTGTGGGACGATTCTGTAATCATACTTCACGCGTAGTTGGGGACAAGTGTCCTCGTAGTGAACGAACCCGATTCCCGTGCAGTAAAAAGTGTACTATTACGTCGGATACCGGGCAGTTTCTTTGTTATATCTGTACTTTATCAAGTACATGTACATGTTAATATTTACTTAATATCAAATAATTCAAAATTATTACTGAAAGCCTGTTCAGGGTTTCTTTCTTGTGTATGATTATATAATTTTTCAAATGCCTGAACTCATTTACGATAATGTAAGGTGCTCTATTAGAAAAATATGGATTTCTAGTTCGGGTTTGAAAAAGAAATTTCACCTTTTCTTGAGCCTGTTTTGTACATTTAGTTTCACAGATATGATCCAATGGAAATTTTCACATGGAACCTTCGGTAAATAGGAAATTGAGAAGATATGGGGTCATTTACAGAGAGACCACACTCAATCCATGAGAAAAAAGGAGGGAATTTAAAAATCTAGGTTTCCACAAGGCTTTCAATAATTCTGAAAAGCTCTAAATCATCTCAACGTATATCAAGATATTCTGGTTTCTCTTTTTGTGTGCAAACTTTCAATTCGGATTTGAATTTAATTTATCGAAATATTTCTGTACATTAAATCTTAGGACGGTCAGAACATTTAAAGGACGCAACAATTTTATGTAGTACATAGATGTGCAATAATTCAGCTTTCTGTACATGTTCATGAAGTTCTAAATTTTGACTGTTGATTTTTAAAAAAAAAACCATTTGTTTTACAATAAAATATCTCAAAATGGCCGTTAACAATGAAAAAGTTTGACCATGACATATCTAAGAAAAGCAGTCGTTCAATTGACTATAGGAAAGTTTCAGTATATCATGTCAATTTCTTTAATTTGAGAGTTTTCCTTAAGTTACAAATGTAGCTCCATGTCTGATGTGAAATAAAAATGAATGTCTCAGAAAGTGGTAAATTATAATGACAGATGAATCGGGCCACGCTTATTAACTTAGAGTAAACAGACTACTGTAACATTCACGCACTCGCCGAACTGTTTAAAAGATTTGCGTTTATGACCAAAAATTTGTTTACAACTTCATTTATAAATTAATCTGAATTTCATGGCGCGTCGTCACAATAATGAAAGTTATAAACAAAAATCTATAAACAGCAGATCTATACCTCTATAAAGAGAGCATTCTTGTACAAAAGGGTATTTATTATAAATTGGTTCTAACTATAGAATAAAAAGTTTACCACAGAAATCTTAAACGGAAGTTTCGACAATTTTAAACAGAAGAGATTTGACTTTAAATAAACACTGAAATAATTTTAATACCTCGAAGGTGTAAAAAAATAAACCAACAATCTCAATCTTTAAAAGTGTCTTCATTGCACTAACCGACGAGTTCATGTTTTCAATAGAAACAGTGGATGTGACTCCAATAAATACATTATCATTGTAGTCATGAATATTTATCGCTTATATGAAATTGATAAAGATTTAATCGAGGTCGCACCAACTGTGTCAACAGCTAAGATCAGTTACATGTAACATGATCTCGTCGATTCGCACGAAGAAGCCATTGTTTATGACAGAACACACATTCTAGATTATGTATTTGTGGTTCCGTCAGTTCGAAATTATTTGATCATTTCAACTCCTTTGCATTTCATAATATGTGTCATGAACACAGACATATGTTCGATTGAATAATGTTTTCCTCGTAACAAATGAAAGACATTTCAGAGATCCCGTATTTGATCCTTTACCGTTAAACTAAAAATGCCAATGACAGAGGTATTAAATATTTAAGTATTAAATTTATATTAAAATCCATTTTGTTACATCTTGTGATCAGTTTTATTTGTCAATCGCCAAAGGCAGTCAGCAGGGTTAAACACATCAGTTGTTTGACCTGTTAGTCAAATGCGTTTTGTTTAAATATACTTTTTCACTGTTTTGGTCTTTTGGAAAATGTTGTTTGTGCTGTTTTTAGACCCTTCTACAACGATTTTCCTTTTAATGCACACGTTTAAATATTGCGGTTTTTATTCAACGCAATCATAGGTTTGAACGTAGTTTTCAATTTAGACTCGTTTATATTTTTTCGTTTGGGCTTGTATCATATTTTCCCTCATGTTTATATGATCCGTTCATCCTATATTGACTCTTCAAATTCAAGTGTCTATCTAAAAATGAGGGAACTGTTCCTAAAAATGAGGGTACTTTTTATATGGTCTTTCAAATGAAGATTTTATTTTGTATAACATATTTCCTTTAAAAAAACCGTTCACGTACACTTGCTTAACTTGCCATTTTAGACAATAAAACATATTCAACTTTGTTTTAAATTTGAAGTTATATATGACTTATACAGGCACAATCATCTATTTATGTTATCCAGGAAGGCATTTAAGCATCTTATTTAACAGCTTACACGGCAAAGTTTAACTAAATTTATACCAATAAAACGTTTGAAAAGTAAGCGACACTGCCTAAAAATCCCAATAATCATAAATTCAATTAAGATAAATTTAAAAAAAAAACAATAAATTACTGTTAAAATATTTTTACAAATTGCAATATTTAATGATTGAGTCTTATTTGTAGTCTGTCCAAATTCCTGGGACTTATTTCAAAGCCTTTGCTACTATTTTAGTGTGGATGAAAGAAGATGGGCTGGATCTAAGGTTTGGAAAATACTTTTTAACTGTAGTAACGAAAATTCTACAAGATTAACGTGTGTTAATCAATGTTTCCAGCACTATTTGGACTATGATAGAGATATTAATGAAACTATTCATTGTTATACTATTTGAAAATTAAGATATAATATTAATTTTTCAGAAGTGCACATACTTCCTGTTTAGATTTGAGTTTGTGTATTGGTAACATTTACTTCATTTCTTTTAATAGCAGCATTGTTTTAATTAAATAGTATGGGGAATATAAATAGTGCCGAAGAAAAACAGTAAAGATTACATTTATTTTTGCATTAACAGGTCTGAAATGACATACTCTATAATTTATTTCAGACATTATGCCAGATTCAAGACAGTATGATGGCAGAAGTAGTCTCAAAAGAACAGTTAGACTTTTTGACTGCAAAAGCGAATGAATATGGATCGGGTATGGCAATCGCAAAATATTAATAACACAACACAAAAATACTGAACTGAAAAATTCAAAACGGAAGGTCTATAATCAAATGGCAAACTCGTTTCGGGACCTTTTATATCTGACTATGCAGTATAATTTTTGCTCATTGTTGATGGTGGTCGTACGGTGACCTATAGTTGTTAATATTTGTGTCATGTGGTCTTTTATGAATATTTGTCTAATTGGAATTCACGCCATTTCTTCTTTTTTTTTTTTACATCAAAAGTTCAAATACATCAAGCGAATGGATAACAGGTGTCTTAGTTTTGCTTGGTACAGATATTTTCGTATGCAGATAGTAAAAACCAGATAGTATAACAATCAAATGGTCAAACAAGTTATTCAATGAGTTTGACACGCCACTGGTGTAGATACTGACGTTACCATCCCGATACAAATTATTTTCAAGTTGATTAAAACTGTATCCATCACCCTCATATTGTTTCCTACAGTATTATTCAACTCTTATACATTTCAGTCGCTTTTCTGACCAAAAAATGCATACACCTAGTGTTTCAACTTCCTTTATTTTATTATAAATTATAACTAATAAGATTCATGTTTCGCTTCCAATTATTTACTTTCACTGACTCTCAACTATAATAAAATTTACGGTACCAATTTTCATGCCCAAGATGCGCATTTCGTCAATTCATGTCTCTTCAGTGATGCTCGTGGCCAAAAAAATTGAAATCCAAAGCTTGTATAAAAGATGAAGAGCAATAATCCAAAAGGTTCAAAAAGTATATCCAAATCCTTGACAGGAATCAGAGCTTTGCATTAGGGAGATACATTCCTTCATTTTTATTAATTTCTAACATTCTGTAACAGCAAATTTTGATAACACAAAAACAATCCGTATTTTCATGCCAGTACCGAGGTACTGGCGTCGGGGCTGGTGATACCCTCGGGGACTAACAGTTCACCTGCAGAGGTATCGATCCAGTGTGGTAGTTATAAAATTAATGGTACCAATTTTCCTGCACCAGATACGCATTTCGACAATACATGTCTCTTCAGTGATGATCGTAGCCAAAATATTTAAAATCCAAAGCTTATATAAAAGATAAAGAGCTATAATCCAAAAGTTCCAAAAGGTATAGCCAAATCCGTGAAAGGAATCAGAGCTTTGCATAAGGGAGATGCATTCCTTAATTTATAATAATTTCTATCATGTTGTATAAATGTCGTTAATAATAGTTAAATTCCTTTAGTAAGGAGTAGTAATAGCTATTTTCTAAAAAATAAACAATAATGGTTTATTGCATAGTAGATAGAAGAAAGATTCCAAAGTCGAAACGAACTGAAAATTATATTGTTTTCAATAATAATGAACTGCAACACATTTTTTAGCTGTTTGAACTCATCAAGAAAAATAGCCGTTTGAAACGCGTAATCAATAGCGAAACCAAAACATTTCCAAGATACCAACGCGATAATCAATATTCATTACGTATCGGACTTACAGTAGTCGACTTCTCTGATGTTTATTTGGAAGACAAACAGACGATTACAATTTATAAATATACTTACTACCTAGAACAAACATTTGTATTTCTATTTTACAAAATAAATAACTATTAATCCGTTGATTTTAGTGTAAAATTCGTTTCGTTTTAGATTTCTATTATTTAGGAGGATCTGACATTTTGACTGAAGGAGAATGGATATGGACAACCAGTCAAACGAATTTTACTGTGACAAACTGGATACCAGGCGCACCAAGTAATACTCAGGGAAACGAACATTGCCTAACAATGCGCAAAGGTGCTGGGTATCAATGGAATGATGTCAAATGCGCTACGAAAGCTGCTTATATCTGCCAAAGACCGTAAGTATCTGAAACTAGACACAAACTGCTGTGGTACCCCCAAAAAAATAATCAAAAGTATAACTTGATTAATTACACCTTATATAAGAATAAAATTTTGTGATTAGTTGGTAGCCAGTGTATATTTCGCATATTCCAACATTTTGTCCTCATCTTAAACGAATACTTCTGTGTGTCACCACTGCTGTTGTATATGCCCTAATACCATCATGGTATTTACCGTTTTTTACCCTCGCGAGCATATTCCAGACAAAATTTTTCGGATCTGACATTTCACAAAGAAAGCGAGCTAACATGTATAAGTTCATGATCGTATAATTCCCGCGGTTTCTAAAATATTATCCACTTGTTTGTCCTCAAAACTATGCAAAACATTCAAAGACAATGAACGATGATTACAAGTGCAGAGACAAATAATCGCCATGAAAATGAGAAATGTCAATGCTTGTTAATCTGCAACTCAAAAACCATTGACGCGTCATTTAAAAGCTTCATTAAAAACAAACAAATTTAGTACAAACTTTAACTTGATTTAGAAGTTTCAAACGTTTTTAGTAATTGATTGGACACGTTACTTTAAGATGTATACATCTATGCACAGTATGTATACGATCATGGTAGTATCATGCCAGTTTATCAAGTCTTTTTTTACTTTCCTTTCCAGATTGTATTAAGACCAGAAGAAGGACTTGAGTTTAAAAAATGGGGAACAGCAGCAAATGATTGTATCATTTAATGATCACATTTATGATAACACTTGTGCTAATTCAATTTATTATATATTTGCATAGATCATGTAGATCTTGAAACTATGTTTCGGTAGTATTCAGTTTATTAAATGAACATAATTTAACAATTAAAGCTTGAGTGGTAGTAACGCATTTTTCAATCTAAAGGTTATGTATTAAAAATATATCAAGAGTTTGTTTGTATGCAGATTTTGAGTACAACTTTTTACAAGTAAAAGATGTAAAAAGTTGCAAATGTTGGTTAACGGTTTGAATCACGTATCATTATCATATTATAGTAGATATGGTTGATTGGTGTTACAGTAGCAGCTTGTAATTTACAATAATATGATTAGGTTTTCTGAATTTGTTGAAGTAAGGTATCCTTTTTCAGCAAGTGAGTGAATTATGGCATTGGAAACTGCATTTCTTTTACTTTTTATACTTTAACATTAAGCAGTGCTGTTTTCCCTCTTACATTTATACGAAAGTAAATTATGACCACCAGTTTTTTTTAGCTTTTTAACTGCCTCACGTAGCGAAAGTTGAAGTTCAGAAATCGTTGCTGCCAAAATTAAATTGTTTTACAGCTTCAACTTGATTTCTCGACATGCATCCTGTTAAAATTTCGTATGGCTGTTCAAGGGAGTACCCAAAGTTCTACAGATTCTATAATAGCACATACATGTGCATGTAAGATATTTCGATGATCAGTTTTGGCACGATCATACTGCGGAATTTGTATAATGGCATTATCCCAACAGCAAATTCTTAAAATTAGCGTTGCATTTTATTCGTTAGAAATTCGTCTTGGATCTGTTGGCCATGGCATGTATGATTGGTGTTTAAACGTCAGTGTCATGCTAATTGTCACTCTTTACACTTTTAAAATACTAATCTATCTCCGGAAGAGATTACATAAGCTGTATTAGTCAAAACGTATAGGAATGTTTGGTCCTGTAAATATATGCTCTTCAGTTTCGTATCTAACTTGTGTTTTTTTTTTATTTATTCGAACGTCACTGATTAGCATGTTGTAGACGCTAACACGAAATTTCAATCCTGGTATTTATGATCATTCAAGACAATTCCGAATTCTATAATACTATTAGAATAAGCACTTGGACCAATTCTACTGTCCTATCAGAATTTACTAGCAAACATTTATTAATTAACTATCCTGTTCCAATGATGTTTTTTTTTGTATTTTGTAACATGTGTAAATCAGGTTTGTTATGTGGTCATTGAATATAATTCTACAGTGTGTTTCAATAGATATAGGAAGATGTGGTGTGAGTGCCAATGAGACAACTCTCCGTCCAAACAACAATTCAAAAATTAAACCATTATAGGTTAAAGTACGGCCTTCAACACGGAGCCTTGGCTCACACCGAACAACAAGCTATAAAGGGCCCCAAAATAACTAGTGTAAAACCATTCAAACGGGAAAACCAACGGTCTAATCTATATAAACAAAACGAGAAACGAGAAACACGTATATATTACATAAACAAACGACAACTAATGTACATCAGATTCCTGACTTAGGACAGGTGCAAACATTTGCAGCGGGATTAAACGTTTTAATGGGCCCAAACCTTCTCCCTTTTTCTGAAACAATAGCATAACATCACAACATATAAATATTTTGATAATAAGACCCATACTATAAATTATTTTACGATTCAAAAGTGGATTTTAGTCGAACTTTAAACAAATTACCATTTGTAATTTAAAATTTAAACAAATAAAATGTGTGTTTTTTTTTGTAATAAAATAACCGTATACTACTATGTCATGTATATATAGCCATTTATTATTTATTATGATTGAAAATGTCGTCAGTCGAGGATTACAACTTTTTAAATGAAAGTAATAGTTAACATGGTTAAAATATCATGATTATAGTACAATATTCAAATAATAAAACCAAGACATAATCAGTCGTTTCAACAAAATATATAGAAAAGGAATTTAACTATGATCTTTAATACATGGTCACTTGAAACCTATTTTTTTAAATAATTTTTTTCACAATAACACTGTTTCGAAATATGGTTCAACCTTGTTTTCGGAAAATGTTTCTTTTTTTATGAAATGAAAGTAAAACTGAAAGTTAAAAATATATTTCAAAAATAATTTATAGTAAAAAAGAATTGAAATGTTTAACAAAGCTTAATTAATTCTTCTAGGTAAACATTGTGTCATAATAAAATAAATGGAAAGCATATAGGCTCCACTGAAATCATTATGACTCAATTCAGAAATGGGGTCATGTTGTGGTCTATTTTTACATCTCTGATAAATGCGTTTTCAACACATGTATATAATGTATTATTGATTGTTAAACAACACATTTAACTGAAGTGTGTCTTATTTAATTTAAGCAGCAATGAAATTTCTTTGTTTGAGATGAGTTTAAACTAAATCATTTGTTTTGGAATAATCAATATGGGCAACTGAAAAAGGTAGGAGAAAATAAACATTACATTTTGTTTATTTCTAATAATTAAATAGTGTTTTAAGTTGATAATGTCATGAACGCTCATACCTGACATGTTCTTAACTTAGCATATACCTTTATCATGTTTATGTTAACACAGAAGCATTTATACTTTTGTGTTAGGCAGAACACCATGACCAAAAGCCGACGATTAACACGATACGAGCTGAAAAGGGATCGGTTATACATGTTATATAGATATTTGGATTTGATATGATTGCCATAGAGCCAATTATCGGTCAAGGACCAAACTAAGAAAATGGAAACAATTAAAATGGTTAATGTTGTTTTCAAAATTAAGCAAAACCATCCTCGTATTACACAAGAAATCGCATAACAAAATATAAACACTGTATAAGGAAATACGACGCATAATTAAGGCAAACAACGATCGTTAATACCAACATGGCAAGCATAATACATTATATCAAATACATACATGACAAAGCACAGTCTTAATTTAATTGAAATTGGGTCATGAATGATTAATCGTCAGCCTTATTGAAGGGCTAAATCCTTTAGATGTAGTAATTTATTCTTATTACCAGATTATATGAAGTATGGTTAGTTTTGCTAAAGATTTACATAAATTATACCAAAAAACATCAGAACAGGGATACCAAGTCTCCATTTACGAACTGTGACCTTGACATTCTAAATCAGAATTTCTCGAAATTGGTACGGTAAAAGTTTCTAAATATTTTTTTTAAGACGGAACGATATGTAAAGTTAATTTAAATGTCATTTGTTCATGCTCAGCTAAAATATTCACTTTGGAACTAGTGAAGATATAAAATTGTAATTTTTTTACTTTTTTCCTTTTTCTATTATTAGTTACAATAAAACAATTCTAAAAATAGAATAGCAAAAAAAAACCAATTAATTTTTTATGTTTAATTTTACAAGGTTACATGTAAGGTTACATGTAAGGTTCCTTTTAAAAGATAGATTAGTAAATTATACTATACAATTTTCTTAAAATTACATACTATTTAATCCTCTTTTTTGGCATTTGAGGACAAAAAAGGGGGCACAGTAACCCAGCTCTGCTGTTTACCTCATATATTTTGCGGATTTTTATTTCATAGTAAGAACTCTTATACCCCCTACTTACAATCCTTGATAAAAATGTAAATTATTTTGCTTGTTGTATATTGGCTAATATGGGCCGAATACCTTAATACTTATACGTTTCATCTTCAGGTGAAATTGTAGAAGAATTATATCTAAATAATGTCAAGACTATTGGTACTTCAGGTAAGCTTACTAGTTTCCTTCAAATACACTTATTGATAGTAATAGATATGATTCATCCATTTCATATCTTTATAGACTAAATCAGAACAAAATCAAAAATTATAATATCAGAAACAGACCTGACAACATCCTTTTAAAATGATAATTGAAACCAATTACATTTAAAGCTTGTGATACTTTATAAATAATGTAAAGTAATCATATTGGTGTTACATAAGCTGTAACAAAATGAACCCTTATATGTACTTCCCCGGTACTTTAACTATTCTGTCGGTACCTACTGTTTGAAATTGTTTAAGATTGTGGTTTGCTCTGACTGTTAATGATGTCATAACACTGAAAAAAGTAAAATCACAAAAATACTGAACTTAGAGGAAAATCAATTCGAAAATTCCATAATCACCTGGCAAAATCAAATAATAAAACACATCAAAAATAAATGGACAGGAACTGTCATATTACTAACTTGGTACATGCATTATTTTTTGATAATTTTGTACTGATTGATATTAAGTGTTAGATACATGTTTTATGTTATAAGTTTATATTGTCTTTAAACTAGCATACGTTTACGGTATGATATTATGCTATTGTTGAAGTCGCACGGTTTCCTATAATTGTGTATATCCTACTACGTTGAACATTGGCAATCATACAACATCTCCTTATTTTTTTATGAACTGGTGAATAGTGTTTTCATCTCATCGTTATTATTTATACCATTGTATACTATTCTGTGTTAAAATATATGTTTTGATAGATGTGTTGTCACAAATTAATGAATCGAATAACGAAAATTCATTCAATGTCAAGAACTGAATCATTGTAGGTTCTGTATTACTTCTTTACACCTACACTTAAAACGTGTTGGACTCAATCTTGGGTCTTTTTATTTTGAGATTAACTATGAGCAAGAAGACATTTTTTTTATTCTGATAAGATCTATCAGATCTTATATTATTTAGGCTTTAAAAGTTTTAAAGTGTATTATATTAGTGAATATCTCATGCAAACAGCTTGTTAAGTTTCTATTGTTATTGCATTCAAACTTAAATGTATGGTTTAAAAAGATACAAGTTAAGTGATCCTTTAAGAATAAAGACAGTAATCTCTTCAAGACATACCTTTGGATTAGCTTTAATTTTTATTTTACTTTCAAGTATAACACAGTTTTTTTGTGAACTCGTGTAAAACAGTTTGAGCGGGTTTTAATGAAGTAAGGTTGTTTTAATATAAACATATAGAACACATTTCATATGGTCCAAATTATAACAGATAAAACAATTTGATATATGGCATATTTAAAAAAACAAATCTGCGTTTTAGCTCTAGTTTAGTTTAGTTTGACGTCAATTATCGTTCAATTAGTACACAATTTTGTTTGAGGGCCAGCTGAAGCACGCCTCCAGGTGTGTAATTTTCTCGCTGTATTGAAGACCCACTGGTGACATTAGGCTGTCCCCCGCTCATGTTTCGGGTTATTGTCTCTTTGACGTATTCCTCATTTCCATGCTCAATTTTATTACTAATATACACCAGGATTAAGTTTTGTATATGCCTCCGACGTGCGTTTCGTCTACAACAGACTCATCATCGAATCCAAAAAAGTTTAAAAGGCCGAATAAAGTAGGAAGTTGAAGAGCATTGAGCCTTAAAGTTTTGCAAAATACAGCTAAGGTATTCCTTTCATTCCTAATGTAGAAAAACCGTCATATTTCAAAACGATTTTATGATTTTTCAATCTGATAGTTACAGAGTTAATAATCAATTACGTACACAAATACCGTTAATAAAAATTCTAACCGTAAATAACAAACGTTTAACAATCTTCCAAGTGAAAGATAAACATAGAGTTAAGAAATTTTTACTTTGTATTTAATATTCAATTTTAATTCTATTCTTTTAAAAACAATTTTACCACTTTCTGTAATTATGTTTACAGTTTTTGCGATAAAAGGGCGCTAAACGTGTGAGCATTTATTATTGTACAGGGACTAACTTTAAGCGAGTAGTTATTTTTTTTTTACAATTTTGAGCAATAGGAGAAAGAAGAAAAAATATTTTCTGCAAGGTTTGTCCTGTTTTTTTTATGTATATTATTTACCTATAAAATATTCAATAAGTCAACCCCATTTTGGAAACTATGTTTGTTAAATGGCATTTGTTTATCCATTGTTCAAGTTCTTTTTAAATGGTTTATACATAACATTTAACAATAATAATAGACACGAGGGTCTAAATAACATGTACAAAATAGAACGTAAAACAAAAAAATAGAGAAAATCGATATGTATATATGTTACAGTAAATAGGTGAAATTAGGAATTACTCGTAATTACTAAACATTTCAGTAAATACCTGTAATTACTAGCCAATTTAGTAATTACATGTATTTACTAGTTGTTTCAGTGATTACTGGTAATTACTGATTTTTTCTGTCATTTTTACAGCTATTTACTAACTTAATGTTTTTGTTTTAAAATTAAAAACATAATTCAAGATACCAAATAAGAAAGTGTAGGGGTAGGGATTTTAAGGGAGTTTACTTAAGGATGTAGGAATATAAGGCACATCAAAAGTGCTCACTCTTTAGTGTTTGGGAATTGAAACAGGAAAATGTTTGTTTTTTAGGTCTTAAAACTCCGTAAATATATGCATGCAAGACAATGATATCAATCCGAAATTGATTTTCATAATTTTGTTAAACTAAAATCTTAATCATGCACTGTGTTTTAAAACTTTAAAATAACTTTCTCCAAATATCCTTGATTTCTACCAAACTTGGACAGAAGCTAAATGTTTATGATCATAAAATAATATCCGAAAGTAAAGTTTGTAAAAGAAATCCTTTTTATCCTATATTACTTATAAACAGGATAAACGGACTAGTTTTTTCCCCAGTTAACATTACATACACTCTGCAGTTAAAGTTTTAAAACATTATACTTTATAAACCATCCTGGATTTTTACCCAATTTTGACAGAAGCTTCTTATAGTACTAGTAAAAAATAGTATCAAGAGGAAAATTTTATAATATTTTTTCCTCATTTTTGTTGAGCCTGCGATTAACAGAAAAAGTAGGCGAGACGATTTGTTCTGTAAAACCCTTACAATTTTAATAACTTAATACATCGATAACCGATCTCCAGCTAGGGGTTGAATTGAAGGTCACATGAATACGTATTCAATAAGGTCCAAATATTAACTCGCAAGTGCACAACCTATCAACCTTGTTTCTCAGCTAATTTAACAAAATAGAACCAGATTGGCTGCTGAATTATAATTGTACTATATCATATTTATGATTTAACAAACCAAAAAAATATATTTATTTATTTTTATATCTCGAAGCTAAAACACTTAACAGTTCATTCCAGTTCCCAACCTACATAACGTTATCTTATCTTTATAAGGTACTAAGTCTAAATATTCTTCAAACAGTTTTTTTAAAGTTAAAACATAATGCTTTGGGAGAATTTTTCATTTTTGATGTCTGCTGAAATTGCTAAAAAATATATGTATAATGCTCAACTTTAACCAATTTGGATTAAAACTAAAGTTACTCTGATTTAACCATATATTTAAAATTCCATATTTTTTCAAGATATTTTTAATACAAATCAACCATTCAATATTTTAAGAGTACTAACTGATCTTCTATATATATAGCTAGTTAGTATTACTATAACTTTTGATCATCTGACCATGATACAACATTGCTTTAGCAGTCAGTAAATAGGTGTAAAAATGCATTTTAAAATTAGTAATTACTGGTAATAACTGGGCCGTTTCAGGAATTACTTGTATTAACTAAGTGCATCGGGAATTACCTGTAATTCCTAAATTTTAGTAATTACATGTAATTCCTAATTTCACCTATTTACTGTAACATATATAAGACTATGCGATGTATAAATATTGAGATTTCTATATAAAGTAAGCCATTTTTTTTTATAGAAATTGTTATAAATATTAGAGACTACATTAATCAAGAACAGCAATCTATCTAGATGCATAATACATACTAATTTTTAAAACTTTTCAAACTTTTATATTCAAAGTCAAATGACTGTTAACAAACACGTATTGATTTTCTAGCTTCAGATATTTTCGATTTGCTATGGATATGACATGCAATGTCCAGATCAAACACAAAGGTCAACACGTGCAAGGGCAATTTGTGCAGACCCTTTGAAATACTCCTGTTTGGATGACTCATCGAAAACGTATTATGTAAACAGGAAAAAGATAGTAGGTTATTCTGAGAACTGCACCAGATTTGACAAAGAAGGAGCAGGTTTGTTATGTAGATAAACAATTTTCGCTAATATCTTTTTAAAAGTATAAAAGCTTGTTATCATTTAAGTTTACCAAAGCAATGGGTTTCAATTATATCTGATATCTAGGACCCCGATAAAAATATAAAAAGTAGAACTAATGGTATCTCTTATGTTTTAACAATGTTTTCAAGTATTACAACTGAAAGATTATAATACACTTAATGTGTTTAAGCAATTCCATCTTCTTTTCATTAATCATTGTATGTGAATATTTTCAACTGATATTGATCTGTTCTAAAGCATTGTTAAGGCAAACATAAAGTTCAGGATATTGCATCTGCTGATATAATTTGGTTAGCTGTAATGAATTAACATAAGCTGAAAAAAAGCAAAAACCATACAATTAAAGACCAAGCACACATACAGAAGCCAATAACAAAGCATATGTTAGAATAGTTGGAAATGAAATGAAGCTTCATCGACCTTTTTTAACTTAAAATTGTTACTGCAAACTAATTATACCGTTAACTGACATCGACAAGCTTTTTCAAATGTCCTTTTAGGTAAAAAGATGGTTATTCGAGGAGGTTTGGATGGTATCAACTGTGATAAATATCGCTACCAACCGATTCCCTTCCTCACAAATGCAAGTCATCAGTGTTTGTTTCAAAAGACTATGTGCACGGAAGAAGGGCAGGTGGTAGCAAACGATTCTAAGACGAAAGCAGATATTTCATGCAGATGTGATTACACTAACGGATATGGATTTTTAACTAGACCTGCGCATTTATGTTTTTGTATACCATCAGAAGAAGATTGCTCGTGTTACTTGAAGAAATGCAACTACAATGAAAAACTTTCATCTGGTTAGTATATAACGGATAAAAACATCTTACATAAAAAAAAATCTAGAGAAATTGAAATCGACACTGTAATATCATGAATGCTAGTTCGTCTATGGTGCGAGAATTGGCCGACAACCAGTTAATATTTTTTTTAAATTATAAGTTTGAATAACTTCAAAGACATACCTGCTGAGATAATTGTATATCAGAAGCACATTTTGTGTACAAACCAGTCGAATTAAATTGTGTGTCTTCAATAGGAACTTGCTACTTATAGGAGAGCTGTCGATCCAAAAGATATTACTTGCTAATCTGACATTATTTTTCAAAACATTTAATTAGATTTGAACACTGGCAATCTACATTATTTTATCAAAAATATCATTTTATGCATTATTTAGGTACAGATATGTGAAGTTCGATCGGTGTAACCTTTGGACCGGTTACTACATTTTCCTAGATTTCCTAGCGGTATTTGCGTTGTATTTGATTTCATTAAGGTATTTTAGTTGAATCATATTTCATAAAGGTACTGGTTGGTTCATCTGATTTCATTAAGGTATTTTACGTCCATCTGATTTCATTAAAAGAGGAACGAAAGATTCCAAAGGAATAGACAAATTCATAAACTTCAAATAAACTGACAACGCCATGGCTTAAAATGAAAAAGACAAACAGACAAATTATTATAAAAATGACACAACATAGAACACTAAAGAATAAACAACACGAACCCCATCAAAAACTAGGGGGGATCTCAGGTGCTCCGGAAGGGTGAGCAGATCCTGCTCCACATGTGGCACCCGTCGTTTTCCTTATGTGATAACAAATCCGGTAAATAGTCTAATTAGATAGGTCACATTCGTGACAGGGAAGGGGATTGTAGTTACAACGTAAGGAACACATCCGATATCATTTGTGAAACGATTATTCCATAACAGTCAACCAACTCGTGATGGCGTCCGTAAAATTTACGAAGGGATGATTTCAACTTCACCATTTCAGTGCCGTAACTAGCCTGTTTTAATAATGAGGCAAAATATATAACAAAAATTTTTGGCGAAGTGTAAAAAAAGGCAAAATCGTGCATTCCAGTGAGCGTTCCACGGACTCTTTCTTACATTGAAACGAAAATAATCTTTAGGTATTTTTCGACAATATTCTGGTCTCAATGCGAAAACATAGATTCATTATGATATAAGACTTTTAGGTTTTAGGGGCATTATTAAAAGACCGACGATATGTAGGGTAAAGTAAAATTCGCATTTCATTAATACCGACCGGTCTGTCTGTCTGCTCTTGTTTTGTATTGTGTTGACTTTGATGATTTTTTTATGACTACATTTAAATATAGTGACAGTGCAGCATTATACTTTAAGTACTAGTACTGCTTAATTCGACACTAGGGACCATCTTGACCTTCTTTTACAGTATTAATGATTCTTTTATTATTGAGTTCCCTCCAACAACTATCAAGATGAAGAACAGGAATACACATTTTGACCATTGATCATTTGTATTTTTTTCTATGCATTGACTTTGTGTGCGATATTAAAGTTCCCATGTATGTTTACCCTATATTCCTTTATTTTCTGTCTGAACACGACTTAATGCAAGTTTTACCCTTCATTGTAAAAGGTCATATGGCGATACATTGTTGTTTTTTTTTTCAAATGATTTGGTACCGGGAAATCGGTGGTCTTACTTAATTTAAACCATGTCAGCTATGTAGTTTTGTCCACTGGCGCTTGGGTATATGATCATATCTATTTTTATTTTTTGTTGTTGTTAATCAAAAAAGTAAATTTTCTATATTTAAAATACAAATGTATCACTTTTGTGCTTGTCTCAGAGAAAATATCTAATTTTACAATCCATACTAAGAAAAAATGGGTACTTTCTCTGAGTCGTTTAGTTCACTCGAAACTAGGTGAGACATGCACAAAAGTGATATATATGCATTATTAATATAGAAAATTGAATATCTTAATCGACGAGAAAAAATATATCTGTATCATATGCCCAAGGCCTGTGGTTTAATATACAAAAAGGCAGTTTTGTATTCTTTGATATCAAGTTCAATTATCGATGCATTCAATTATTTTCTGAGTCCAGTAGCATCGTAGAGCATATTCTTAAATTATTTTCCCGCACATTATCTGGACATTGGTGGACATGCAACATTGCGCACGTTTAGAAATGAAAATCAACACTCAGACTATAGTCATAAAGTAGGAAAATAAAAGAACATAAGACCGTGAAACCCGAGACACAGAAGTACAAACAATAGACCATCAACACCGAAAAACCAAAAGTACAATAGAAACATGGATCACGACAAAAATGCAGGGCGACATCAGGGAGTGAAGAGAACTTGCTTCTTGCACGACAATTTCCTTGAAAACAATTTGATATGAAGACAATCTTTTTTTTTTCAGTCTTTTTTAATTTTTTTTTGAAATTTCCAGCATGAGGCATTTGCCTCATTTGCCTCAATGTAGTTACGGCCCTGCCATTTTGAACTCTTTGTTTAATAGCTTCCTTGTGAGCAGCAACACTCTATCGAGAAAATCATGTTAAGAAATGCACGGGAATATTAGTATTTTAGGTGCATCTGATTTCATTAAGGTATTTTAGGTTCATCTGACTTCATAATGGCATTTTAAAGGAGTTTATAATAGTCAGTCCTTTTGGTCGTTCAACAAGATATTGCTCATTATTATCAATTTACTTCACAAGTGCAACAAACTATTATACAAATGACACAACATAGAAAACTACAGAATAAACAACACGAACCCCACCCAAAACTAGGGGTGATCTCAGGTGCTCCGGAAGGGTAAGCAGATCCTGCTCCACATAAGACACCCGTTGTGTTGCTTATGTGATAACAAATCCGATAAATAGTTTAATAGCTTCCTTGTGAGCAGCAGCCCTCTATCAAGAAAATCATGAATATCGGGAATATTAGTATTTGAGGTGCATCTGATTTCATTAAGGTATTTTAGGTTCTTCTGACTTCATAATGGCATTTGAATAGAGTTTGTAATGGTCAGTCCTTTTGATCGTTCAACAATATATTGCTCATTGTTATCAATTTACTTCACAAGTGCAACATTCTGATGAAGGGTCCCTTTATTTGTTACCAAACATCAAGGGCTACTCGCTAGTAATTATTTTCATATTTCTTTAAAATTTCAGCTCATTTAAAGTTTGTATTGGTCAGTTCTTAGTCTTCAGCGTAGGAGTTTAGTTTCGGTTTATTGTATTGATTTCTATCCGTTGCGGTTTCATGAAAACTCTTTTTTTTATGTTATACTAGTACTGTTACATATGAAGACAACAGTAGAATACCGCTGTTCGAAAGTCATAAATCGATTGAGAGAAAACAAAGCAAGGTTACACCACTATCCGATGGTAGGGGAGGGTTGGAATCCCTCTTACGTGTTTAGCCCCGTTAGATTCTGAATGAGTGTGCATGTGCCTGACAGTAGTATGTAACTCAGTGGTTGCAAGTCGTTTTTTTTTCTGTGTGACATATTTTGTTTGTTCGTTAATTTTTTGTACATTAATCAGGCAGTTAGATTTTTCTCGTTTACATTGTTTTACATTTGTCATTTCCAATCCTTTAATAAACGACTATGCGGTATGGTCTTTGCTCATTGTTGAAGGCCGTAAAGTGATCTATAGTAGTTAAACTCTGTGTCAAATGGTCTCTTGTGCAGATTGTCTCCCTGGTAACCACACTACATCTTGTTTAAAATTATGGTTTGCTTTATTGTTTCTCTTAAGCTTTCATCGCATTATTTACTTTTGTAGAATACCGATGCGTTAATGCTTCAAATGAAGAAAGCGGGTTTAAATGTTCGAATGTAAACAAGTAAGTTCAAGAACATTTTTTGGATTATCATCACTAGTGTAGCCCATCTAAGAATACTACGCGATGTTTACCAATAGAGTACATTTTAAGTCAAATAGTTGTCGACTAACTTAAAATTTGACCAAGTTGTTTCAGGAGAAGACTTTTGTAAAATATTACAAAACTTGACGCTACGTTGTTAGACTTTAAAGGGTAATAACGCCTTATACATGCTATGGAAGGGTAATAACTCCTTTTGGGGTCATGTCGACTTGTTTGTAGATATTACTTTGCTGAACATTATTGCTGTTTAAAGGTTATCTCTATTTATAGTAATATTTAAGATAACAAACAAAATAGCAAAATTTCCTTAAAATTACAAATTCAGAGCTCGAGGCAGCAACCCAACGACGGGTTGTCTAACATGTCTGACAAATTCAGGGCAGGTAAACGTTGACCCGATGAACAATTTTATTTCATCAGATTTGTTCTTATTACTTTGGTTGCAGGGATATAGGCTAAAATCTACATTATACCCCCATGTTCTATTTTAAATATGACAGCCATCTTGTAAGGCAAACTGGGTCCTAGCACACATTGTTACATTATATACCACAATGATGATTATGGCCAAGTTTGGTTGAATTTGTCCCAGTAGTTTCAGAGGAGAATGTTTCTGCCGAGGGGCAGACGACGACGGACGACGAACGCCAAGTGAAGAGAAAAGCTTACTTGGCCCTTTGGCAATGTAAGCTAAAAATGAGAAACACTAACCTTATGTATGTATAAAAAAAACTAAATATGGTTCACAAGAACAAACAGGATTCAATGAAAACAGGACTTGTGATTTGGAATTGACACAAGCAGAATAAAGCAGGATTTAACCTACTAGCGGGCATTCAAGTATACCTTAACATATGTAATACACGTTACAGCACAACATAGGAAAAAGCTATAAAAATTAGTAAATAGAGCTTCACCCATCAAAATAATTTGATTATATCGTTAGACAAGAAATCTGACGACTGAATTCAGAGTTAACGTTCGTTAGACGTATTTTCGTGCGTGATACTTTAACAAAAAAAGATTGTCACACTATTTGCTGAGAAAAAACGTTTTATTTTCATGATATCATGTAGAAGAAAAATGTAAAAATATGTTTCACAGATAAGATGTTAGCTGTTAGACTATATCATATATATCTAGTCGTTTGTTTGGAGATCTTTTAACATTTCATGAATAATTCCAGAAGACTGATTCCAGATATTGAGAACAAATCAACTGTAAAAAATGTGAATCAGAACAATAGTTCAGAGTTAGGTATGTTAAAATGGAAATATCAATGTTTTATAAAACATTAAAATTTTGATAATGTTATTACGTCATGACTTCATGCAAATTATAAACGATAACATATTTAAATTGACCAGATAAATAGAAATTATTTAAATTTCGTTGTGACCAGTAACACGGTAAAGACTCATGAGCAAAACATTCTTACTTGACGATTGATTCCTTTAAAGATGATGTTTTGATACAACAATCAGCAGAAGAATGTTTGAAAAATACAAATTGAAGTAAAAATGCACATTTTTGGTTAAAAAAATCTACAAACATAAAAGTTACAAAAAACAAATGTTGTCTCTCGGATGCAGCTAAATGAGGTTTCGATGAATACACAATTTCATCAAAATCCAGAATCTAACTCAATAAAAACTGCTTTGTCATTTTCACAATAGTATTTTGAATTGATGAAAATTTTGCAGTTATTAAAGACCCCAAAAAATGGATTCGTGACATTTTGTGAACAAATGCATTCTCTTGTTGCAATGTGTTTCAATTACAATGTCTTTTAGTGTGAAAATATGTGTACATGTTTGTGATCAATACTTTTTTTAGATTTATCGTTCACAGTAGTTCTCCATCATATAAATGAAATTCATTTTTAGAATTCAGTTTTTAATGTGAGTTGAATAAGATGAATATAGATTTTGGATTCAGAAGATTAACAATACAGCGTATTAGGCGAGCATATTGATTTAGTAGCATTCAAATTATATTGATAAAAGAATGACACTTACATACACTATGTGTCCACTAAAAGATAAGCGATGGTTGTTAAAATGTAATCATTGTGTTATGTTATACTTTTGCCACTTTAATCACGCATGTCGCATTTGTTTTTCTATCCTTATCATTACGATCATAGACCTAGGGTAAAATATAATAAGTTTTCATATAACAATTATAGACGCCAAACATTATCTTTCAGTTGATAGGAGAACCTACGTGGTATATGTTATTGTGGGCGGAGGTAAGTGATTGAAATCATCAATTTTCATATCATTCTGATAAATATAATGTCCATATTTTTAATTTAAATGCAACAAGAACTCATACAAAAAACAGAGTTTTGGGGTATGATACTATAACAAGGAAATTTGAATATCGTATGAGATTAAAAAACCCAACAATATCAAATCTTAGCCAGAGAATTACAAAATTACACTGTTTAACGGCTTCAAACGTGACAACAATACCCACTATAAATTGAGATATAATATTTGTACATTTTGTTTGCAGTTTCTCATTTTTGGTGGCGGGAAGATCTTCATGTAACAAGCCTAGTAATTTTAAATCTAAATAGCTATTAATTATCATGTACCGTTTGAGGAGCCATAGTTTAAAAAAAGGTTATTGGCATTGCAAAACATATAGCATATTTGGTTTCCATTAGAATGCCGAATGTTTGTTGAAAAACACGTCTTCTATTTGTTTTACTAGAGTAACGTTTTAGAAACGTGTTTGCTTGAATTTGAATTATGTTTTCATACGATTTTCCCTACGACATTGTGAGACAAGATACTTGTATCTACATTAATCGTTTTTATGAGACAGAGGAGGATATATCCTGTCAAGTTGTCCTTTAATTTGGAATGGGAAATACTTGTCTAAACGACAAAGATTTTTTTTTAAATTACCCTCTTTCGAGACTTCAATTTTATACACTCGAACAGGTCTTTTAAAAGAGGGACGAAAGATACCAAAGGGATAGTTAAACTGACACTTGGAGATCTCGTGTAATTCTAACTGCTTTTATGATATAAGATATTCTATCAGCAACAATCAAACAAAATTTTAACCATGGTTGTTTGCAAAGATACATGATAATATATTTAGCCGTTCGTTAAGTTTATTTTTTGCCCCAGAATGATTATTTAGTGTTCTCAAACAGATTCAACGCCAAATGGTCGACACAATGACACAACAGACAGTTTATTATGATAAAACAAGAAAAAGTAATCTTCAGTTACAAATAACAGAGAAAACCAGGATCTTGGTCATGATATTAGTGTTTTATGCTTTCAAAAGTCTTACTATTGAAATAATACATGAAAAAACAGAAACAATTCCGATTAATCAATAAATATATAATTTCTTTAACGTTGAATGTGTTATATCCTATAAACCAACGATGTGTTCGATTTCAGTTATTTTGAATATGGTTTTCATCGCTATAGTATGTCGAAGCATTTTGAAAGGTATGTTAAACATTTTAAGATTTAATCATTTGATATGTTATAACGTGCTTGAAAGGAACTAAAATTCTGTAGTAAATCAATAGCCAAATGTCTTTACTCGAGCATACAGACCAAAAAATAATTACCTACACACTCTAAGGGATTCGTATGAACAAAATGGATAACAGCACGGGTGCGTCGACCTGGTAAGCGTCCACTGCATTCGTGCATCTTCTGCTATTCGTTTTCACGAGGGAAACTTTGTTATAGATTATAGCCGGCTTTTATCCACTCACACATGGAAATAATATGCTGCTTTTCGAAATAAGAATGAGGGTTTTTGATATGATTTCCAATTAATTGATATTTCTGTTCTAAATTTTCTATTGAAACTGAGGTCTTTACGAAATTCTTTATTATCTATAAATAATTTACTTTCATATACATGCCCTTTTTGAATTGATAAAGAACAAAATGCAAAAGTCAAAACAGATAGGAAAAATATACCTTCATAGTAATTGTATTATATATATATTCTGTACATTTTTGAAAATTTATTTGATAGAAAGTCGTTATCTTGATGAAAAAACTAAAGAAACATATTTAAAGGATATAAGCTCTGGAACGGAGCGGCATCGACATATTCGGGTGGCTATTATTGGAGAGAAGGGTGTCGGAAAAACCTGTTTACTACGCAGATTATTAAAGCAAAGTATTGAAGGTGTTCAAAGTACAGATGGAGTCAATATTGAAATTTCTAAATGTAAAATAAGATTGAGAGATGGGAAGTGGGAATCATGTAAAGGTATGACAATCTTAACAAAGAATCACCATAGATGTAGATTTAGTTTGGTTTTCTTCAAACGTTGAATAACAATCACAAACTAGATTTGTAATTGCTAGCAATAACGGATGGCACCCTCCCCCTATTGCCAGGTGAGCGGCAGCCATTTTGAAAATTCCAAAGTCAAATAGTGCATCTACAGATGTCTAGTAACATTTTTGCAAAGTTTCATCAAATTTGAAGCATTTTGAAATTTTGGATATTTTTGCTGTTTCCATGGTTACAGCGGCCATTTTGAAAATTTTAACTTCAAGATGCAACTATGCTTATGCTAGTTGTATTCATTTTTTTTTTGAAATTTTTGACCTTTTTGCATAGTTTTCGTGGTTACGGCGGCCATTTTGAAATTCCAACTCTAAAATACAACTTTGCTTATGCTAGTTATATTGATTTTTTTTGAATTTTTTTACCTTTTTGCATTGTTTTCATGGTAACAACAGCTATTTTGGAAATTCTAACTCCAAATACCACATCTCCTAATGTTGCTCATCGTTAATGTGAAGTTTTCTGACCTTTGGAGCACTTTGAGATTTTTGGAATTTTTGGTGTAGTTTCCATGGCAACAGAGAAGTTCCAATGAGAGCCAAAATCATCCAAAACCTGTATATAGTGGGCACCTACATTGTATCAAAATATAATGATTCTGAGATAAAGCATATCTAAACAGTTCACCAAAACAAAAAACTGGATTTTTTCACATATGTTCTGTTTCCATGGAGGCGGTAGCCATCTTGAACCATTCCATGCTTCCTGCAACTCTGCATGTGGGGTCCTTACTATAGTAGAGTTCCATCAACATTGGTCCATTGGATTTCGAGAAATCACCTGGACAAAATTTGTTGCAAGAAAAAAAATAATATTAATAAAGAAAAAAAAACGTAGAATAACAATATGTCACCCCAACTCCGTTGAGGGTGTCATAATTAAAGGGGGTCATCATGGAAACTTATTGTACAAAAAAAAATTAGTAGCAACGGAAGTTCATTGTGTTAAAATCTCAAATTTACATTACGAGGAGCCACAGTAATGTTAAAAACAATAACTTCGTGACTGCAGGTAACTAAAAACGTGAAAGTTGTATACATGAGTCCAACGAAAAATACGGAATAAAAACGTCAATAATTATACATTTCCAGTTCTTGTTTAAAAGATTCAATTGAAATGGTAGTGAATTTCTCAATTAGAGAACAACATCTTTGAAGTCCAACATTAGAAAAAGCTACAGTATGTTTATTCTTTTTGCTAAGATCTTATGCCTTTTAGACCTCTGCCCAATACAAATCATAGACGGAGTCAACAAGAATAGTAATGCAGCAGCATCAGTTGTAACAGAATTGAGTGTTGAAAAGAGTCAAATAGGTTTGCCATAAAGAAGTCAAAGAGGTTTTCATTGTCGTATAAGTTTCGAAAAACATTTTTCTTGAATCAAGGGGTTGTCTTTGCTTTACCAAGTATGATTTATTTCGGTCATAAACAATATGATTGTTAATATTTATTTTAGCTTATTCTTTCAAATCTGTATGTGTGTTTATATTTTCTGTAAGGAATACATGTACTTATATAAGTGTAGAAAGGTCAGATATTTGATGCTATCGAATGATAGTTTAGGTTGAAGGTTGTTACGTAAAATGTCATTACACAAATGGGAACCGGGATTCATGATATTGGTCTTATACATACATAAAATCGATATTGAATCAATGCCTGAAAGACATCCATTGTAGAATGACGCAAATAGACATTGCATATCATAGATAATCTGTAAAGAGCTATATATATATATATATATACATGCACACGTATAAAAATTGCGGTTTTTATCCAACGCAGTCATAGGTTTGAACGTAGTTTTCAATTTAGACTCGTTTATATTTTTTGTTTGGGCATGTATTATATTTTCCCTCCGGTTTATATGATCCGTTCATCCTATATATTGACTCTTAAAATTCAAGAGTTAATCTAAAAATGAGGGTACTTTCTCTAAAAATGAGGGTGCTTTTTATATGGCCTTCCAAATACCGTTTCGATCCCTAACATCACTGAAGAGACATTTATTGTCGAAATCCGGATATGGTGTACTAAAGAAATATTGACACCGAATGTTTGTGGCACAACATCCTGTCCACAGGTTAACAATTTTTTTTTCTGTGACGTATTAAATTTATAATAAGATCCATTTTGTTACAACCTGTGATCAATTTTATTTGACAATCGCCAATGGCAGTCAGCAGGGTTCAAGAACATCAGTTGTTCGACCTGTTAGTCAAATGCGTTTTGTTTAAATATACTTTTTCACTCTTGGTCTTTTGGAAAATGTTGTTTGTGCTGTTTTTAGACCCTACTACAACGAAATTTGTTTGACATGCACACGTATAAAAATTGCGGTTTTTATCCAACGCAGTCATAGGTTTGAACGTAGTTTTCAATTTAGACTCGTTTATATTTTTTGTTTGGGCATGTATCATATTTTCCCTCCGGTTTATATGATCCGTTCATCCTATATATTGACTCTTAAAATTCAAGAGTTAATCTATAAATGAGGGTACTTTCTCTAAAAATGAGGGTGCTTTTTATATGGCCTTCCAAATACCGTTTCGATCCCTAACATCACTGAAGAGACATTTATTGTCGAAATCCGGATATGGTGTACTAAAGAAATATTGACACCGAATGTTTGTGGCACAACATCCTGTCCACAGGTTAACAATTTTTTTTCTGTGACGTATTAAATTTATAATAAGATCCATTTTGTTACAACCTGTGATCAATTTTATTTGGCAATCGCCAATGGCAGTCAGCAGGGTTCAAGAACATCAGTTGTTCGACCTGTTAGTCAAATGCGTTTTGTTTAAATATACTTTTTCACTCTTGGTCTTTTGGAAAATGTTGTTTGTGCTGTTTTTAGACCCTTCTACAACGAAATTTGTTTGACATGCACACGTATAAAAATTGCGGTTTTTATCCAACGCAGTCATAGGTTTGAACGTAGTTTTCAATTTAGACTCGTTTATATATATATATATATGTATATATATATATATATAAACCTACAAGAAATAACCCACAAACTTCCTACCCTTTACAGTCGATATAAACCATAACTGTTTAGTGTATTTTAATATCAGCTGTATTTGTACGAGGATTAGAAACAGGTGTAATGCGAGCTTAAACGATATATAACTCGTGTTTCGAGCAGAGTACAAATACAGCTGTTATTTAAATACACTAAATAGTTATTGTCTTTAACTTGCATTGTATTCTGTATATTATGTGTGCTTTGAACAGCACAAACAACTCACATTTTTTGCATTAATTTTCGATTTGAAAAAGGCCCGCGCAGTAATATTAAAATTACAGCTGAAAACGGGTTCTCTAAAAAAGAATCTCGAATGGTCAACAATAAAACGTCGTTCAAGGTCAATTATTATCTATTTGAACATAAAAACTAATTTTAACAGTCAAAACAAACAACAAAACATTGTACAATTTGACACAGAAGTGTACGAGTTGTCCTACGCTTCATAATTTTAACCGAACTTGACATTCACTTAACATGCATACTGACATTGACACGTTTGATTTGGTGATACATGTACACATTCAAGTTTTGAAATCGATTATTGTCGTCGAAGAAAACACTGCTGTTTATGTTTGTCTGTTATCAGAAAATTAGTATTTAATTCTTATTGCTCTGAAAACTGTTTGAAAATAAACAAAAAGGTATAAAAGTAATCGTAAGTTCACATAAGGTCAAACAATACGTCATTGGAATGCGACAGCAATTCACATTCTGAGGTCAAGCTGGTTTATTCAACACTCGTCAACAGCAATACACAAACGAAGTCTGGCAGTGAGTAGAGCTTTAAAGCGATATATGTATAGTATACAGATAAAGAATAGCTATATGTGTAGGGCTGTATCTATATAGTGAGACACCCAATGGCAGGATAACAAGAAATAGTTCAAATTAATTCTTTTCATTTCCAGTTCATTATTATTTCTATTTCATTCAAGCAAAAGAACATGAAGCAGTTCATGCCGATAGATTAAAAAGAGCCCTTGCAAATCAAAAATGCATGGAACAGACTCTTAAAACCGAGCTTGCCTTTGATGCAGATGGGTATCAGTCCGATTCATCAATTAGTGGAGAACGACTAAGTAACGGAGACAGCATAGTTGTTTCATCTGATCAAGAGACAGGAGAAATAATTTCTGAAACAGCACTTTCTGCTGGTGAACAAGAAGAACATGGCCCCGTTAATGCGGCCTTAAAAAATGACAATGAAAATAAAAAATCAGTGAATTTTGAAGAGCAGCAGACTGTCAATAAGAAACAAATGAATAAGGATATTGACACAGACAAAGTGATGAAAGGAAACGATTTGTTGTTATATCAAACGCACAAACAGTTTATTGCAAATGATAATAAAGAGGAGTATGTTGTTTGTGATTTATGGGATTTTGCTGGAGAAAAAGAATACTACGCAACACACCAAGCTTTTATATCAAGTAGTTGTATTTTCCTACTTGTTGCAGATTTGTCAAGTGATGTAATGAATTTTCAAAAAGACGTGACATCTAAAAGCAGTTTTGACACCATTGAAGGTAATAGTTATAACATAATTTATTATTTTAGTTTTATACTGTTTTGTGTAGTTCCTCATTGTCCTTCCAGATATTACATGGTACTTTCAAACATGTTGTCTCGTATGATCCTGCAATAAGAGACGTTGCTTCAGAAACAATCATTATAAGGTTAAGATTAAAGGCTAACTCACATAATTCCATTACCTACGAATATAATATACCATTCCGTATGAATTTCTGCCTTTGTTTTCTTTCACTTTAAAAAGTTTATGTCATAACATCGTATATCTAACTGGCATATATACAAAAAAAAGTTTGCCTATTTGTTTTTGTAAAGCAAAATCTCCGTGATGTAAATATTACTTTAAAAATAACAGTTTGTTTTTGTGTCTATAACCGGTCAGCGTTTAAGCATGTCAATTTCGATAAAAAAATTTAGTTGATTAATTTAAGTGCAGGTGTTAAATTGCAAGCATAAAACAAAAACATGTATGTTGTCGAATGTATAAAATGATTTGAACTGCAGTGTACTAGGCGAGACTCGCTTTTTGTCTTGTTGTCAAAGCTTGTAAAACATTTTCCCGACAATGCCTTAATCGTATTTGTCTCCTATCTATGTTTGTTACAATTTATGTGTACACGGAACGCCCATTTAACTTCCACACTGACACTTATCCAAGAGTATCAACCGCCTAGTAGTCATCACGATGTATTGACATGGAATCTAATTTTTATGGTAATTTCCCCCAGAAATATACTTTTGTAAAATTTTGAAATACTCAAAACAGTAGCAAAGGTTGCCTCTACCGTATTTCATAATTCGTATTTCATATTTGCTTGCAATGTTCTGCAACCTTCGTGTTTGATTTTGGTCTTCCAACGTGTTTTATTCGACGGCCAATGATGAGTATTATGTCAACGAAACACGGTATTGGCATACCAAATTATCAGATTAGTATCTTTGATGACATTATGTCAGATATAATTAGTAAGACAGACAGACAGACAGACATTATAGTATAACTAATCGCCGTATTTGAATATAAAAAATAAGACAACGCGTGACCGAACGACACATGGATTAAACGAGTGCGCATCCCGAGTTAAATCCATAGCGGCGTTCGGTCACAAGTTGTCTTATTTTTGATATTCAAATACGGCGATTAGTTATCCTTTATATTACATTGTCAAATTGCTTTTTTTATGAAATTAATGTAGAAAATGTAAGGAACTATATGTTTTTTCTACGCATGTTTTGTTTCGACGTTATTGACGTATTGACAACGCCTATTGTTGTATGACGTTAGAGAGTGAAAAAACCACGTTTATTTCACATGTGAAATTATCGGTTTTTATCTAACTGGGAAATCAAAGTAATTCATTGCAACCAATGTAATAACAATAAATAATTACTACTTTTATGAATTTAAAAACGTACACTAGTTGTTCATTGTTAATAGAAAGCAGCTAAATGATGAAGGCAGTATATACCTCAAGAAAATATATTTTTTTTGGAAGTATGGTTGCCTCGAATGAATACTATTAAAACAAAAGGGGAATGTAGTCTAATAAATCGATTCAGCTTTAATTACGTGTTGTTATTTTATTGTTATGCAGAATACATCGATTTTTGGATAAACAATATTCACTGCCTTGCAAAACCTACAGTTGGATTATCAAAAACGTTACTAAAAGAAAAATTGGAGCCACCAATCATTATTGTTGGGACAGGAATAGACAAGATAAAGGTAAGGTTTAAAACTAGAAAACGCATCGAAAGAGCTAGAGTTCTGCTGTTTAATTAAATAACCAGGATTTGTGGTGTCAATGTGATAAAAGTTGTATAAAATTTGTATAATTACTTTAGTTGAATTATTATATAAAGATTCAAGTCAATGTACAAATACATACAATTTAAGCATTGAACACAATGGGCATTTGAACTGAGTTTAAGGTTAGATTTAAAATGCCAGATGGACATGCACATCTTGTAATCATTGCACCAAACATAGATGTCACATTGCTTCTAGTATATTACACATAAACAAACATGAACTGAATTTTAATGTGCGTATTGCTATGCGTTTAATTTTCTACATTGGTTAGAGGTATAGGATGAGGGTTAAGATCTCACAAACATGTTTAATCCCGCCGCATTTTTGCGCCTGTCCCAAGTCAGGAGCCTCTTGTCTTTGTTAGTCTTGTATTATTTTAATTTTAGTTTCTTGTGTACAATTTGGAAATTATTATGGCGTTCATTATCACTGAACTAGTATATATTTGTTAAGGGGCCAGCTGAAGGACGAACGATGGTCAAAGTCAGGTTTAACTTACAAGACTGGCATGTACACCATACAATCAATCCGTTCACATGTTTAGTTTTGACTATTACTTACACTACTTGAGAAACACATTAAATCAAAAGAATAATTGATGATCCTAGAGATATGGTTAAAGCCAGATGAAATATGTCGTGTAACATGCTCAAATATATAATCAGTCCATACACTTAGTATAGTTCCGCTATTGCTTATAGTGTCTGGGAAATAGAACAAAAACCCCACAAAAACTCTTAACGAACCATAAGATAAAATTCCGTTCAGTTGACAGTTACAACAAATACAGCTAATATATAGTTTTAATTTATAGTATCTTAGAAACATACTAAACCACAAAAGATTGAGATTGACCAATAAATCATTACAATAAGTTGAAGACAATAACAATCAAAACCAAGGCATAAACAAAGACTCACAAAACCAAAGGACATTTACATTCAACAGTTATTAATAATAAATAAAACTCCACTGAAAAGCGGGAGTGAAATCAGGTGCTCCGGAAGGGTAAGAATTTCCTGCACCGTATACTGCACCCGTATAGATGAAATCTGCCTTTCGAACATGTACACCTAACAATTAGTCATAACACCACTAAGTTGAAATATTGCTTATTTAGTGTAAACTATCTAAGATACAGATTCGACAACAAAAACATGACCTTTCGGATTGACAAAAAGTAAGGTAAATATCAAGTGACCCTTGTTTGACAGACTTGGAGACCTTGACGGATTTTATATACCAAATAAAGTTGTTGCTATATTTTAATAAGATTATTTCACAAGAAATTTTTTTTTCGTACATTATTGCAAGCAGTAGTGGAACCATCAAGTAAGGTCAATGACAAGTGACGTATGACAAACGGAAACCTTTCACCATTTAGTCATCACCAAACTATATATGAGACATCTTGCTCTTCTATCTTCAAAAATATTAAGCTGTTGACATTTATATTTGGGCGCTAATAACCATGGTATTTGCCATTTTGGTCATTCCTTTTTCACCCTCGTGAGCATCTTCCCGCCACTTTTTCGGATAAGAAGTTACATAAAGACAGCGCTAACGCGTATACGTACCTGTATAGTTTCCGCGGTATATTTTATGACAGTACTTGTCCTCAAATAAATATTTCCTTTTCCTAGTACAGAAAGTTTAAATTAAAATGTATTCGGTGTAATTAAACAGATATATCATGTTATGGAGGGGTATTTGCAAAAAACACAAGTCTCGGGACAAAATTTCCCTTGCCTAGCGGCTCGGGAAATTTAAGTCCCTCGACTTGTATTTTTCGCAAATACCCCTCCATAACATGATATATTTGTTCAATATACTTCGTATGCAGTCACAGCTGGAATACTGGTTCATAGGAATGGACAGCTTATGATAAGTAATATGAAATCATCATTTTGTCGTACAGTTTGTTCCTAATAACCCTCATTGTAAATTCATATGTAAGTCAAGTTATGGGGTAGACTAAACTGTATCCGTTGTATCCTTTATTTCTTTATTCTTGGAAAGATGCGTTCTTTTGACGGTCATTTTCTTATTATTTTATTACCGAGCGTCACCAATGAGTCTGTTGTAGACGAGAAGCGCCTGTCAATCCTGGTATTTATAATGAGTTTATTTTTCAATTTCGAATTATTTGGTAAGAAGACATCATCTTTGTAGCAAGAAGTGAAGTAAGTATGGTTAAAGGATTATGGATGGATTTTTCATAAGCTCTTGTACGATCTCAGTCTCAATTTAATAAACGAACATGTCTGAATGATAAGGAGCTGAGTTGTGTCGTAGGGAAAGCTGATTTTGTTGAAAATCACGTCCTTGTAACGTTAAAACTTTTATTGACAATCAAGAATTAACATAATTATTAGTGATACAGTTTGCTAGTAATCTAATACAATCTACATAGGATCAGTAATAACATTAATGGTACCAATTTTCTTGCACCAGATGCGCATTTCGACAATACATGTCTCTTCAGTGATGCTCGTGACCAAAAAAAGAGCTATTATCCAAAAGGTATAGCCAAATCCGTGAAAGGAATCAGAGCTTTGCATGAGGCAAATACATTCCTTAATTTATAATAATTTCTAATATTTTGTAACAGCAAATTTTAATAACACAAAAAAAATAATCTTATTTTCATGCCAGTACCGCACAGTAAATGTCACCTGGGCTGAGAACGAATTTTCTGACAACGTTTATATCGTATTAGGTCTCAAGCAGACTGTGAAACGAATTTATCTTACTGACTATCTTAATATGTCAAATGTAGTCTTGTGGCCTTGGTCGATGAAATAAAGATCTTTCAATTCTAAGCGAGCACGACTTTTTTTGTGCGAGTCAATGTGACCATTACGTTTCAATTTTATCTTTGATGTTCTTGAAAATTTTAAGAAATGGGTTTTATGTTTTCTATGTTTTATCTAGCAATTTTAAAATATTCTCTCAAGATTTTTACTCCATCTCATTTTTAATTTCCATAAAAAGATCAATTATTTTATCATTTTGGTCGTCAATAAATGTGATAAAAAAGTATACTTGACAAACAAAGTTAATTTTTTTTTTAGGAACTATCACAGAAAGGCATACTTATTGATTAAATTGGGGAATAGAAAATACCTAATATAATTTTCAGATGTTTTTTATCTAGGAGATCTACAATTCTAGTTTTGTCCGAAGCCTTTAGGGAAAAGGCGCACTTAGTTGTTCTGAATTTAAATTAAAAAAAGGTATTCAAATAACATTTAAAATTAAAGTGAAAAAATTATATATTTAAGTCATCTTCTACCACCAAAAGCAAAGAATTTGAATAAAAATTGTAAAAAGATAGTTAGAAAACTATTAAAATCTTCTTAACAAGAATCTTTTTTTTTTTCTTTTAAAGAATTCGAAAATTTTAAGAAAGATTACTTACTTTCAAAATACTTTACGTTTGTGTCATTTTGGTCTTTTGTTGTCTCATTGGCAATCATACCACATCTTCTTTTTTATATTTACGAAGAAATGGACACATCAAGTGTATAATGATGATGACAATTACCGCCTATCGTCGATGAGAAGAGTTGAAAAAGTCATCACATTTATCGACCTACAGGACAGACAATACAACATAGATTACAAGCACTATCAATTTTGTCACAACAACCATAATAAATGAATATTTCTTTACTTCATATACATACAAAAATATCAAAGAAACAAGTGATTATTTACACAATAGAAAATATATCATACATTATGAGACAAATTAACAGAACACATTGGTAAGCAAAACGAAACACATTTTTTTATTTATCGATTTCTATAACCAATTGTAAATTAAACAGTTTTGAAATAAAACATCTCTGATCTTTCTATACGCGGGGTAAACATGTTTTTTTTCCGAATCCAGAAGTCTTCCATTTGTCTACGGAGAGGTGTTTAAAGATCAGGATTAATTGTCGTCCTTGAACTCGCCATGTTGAGTGTTAGGACGCCACGTTCGATATACACTTCACTGTTACATTTGTAAGAAAGGAATTATAACAAGGAGGTGTAAACTGACAAAATATTGATGTTTTTCTTGTATATTTAATTTAATAGCCAGAACAGTTGAAGGAAAAGAAAAAGATATTTAAAAAAAGGATCATAGATCATTTATGTAATCAGGAAAAGAGAAAACACCTAAGAGCATATTTCTTTTTGTCAAATCTCAATTCCAGCGATGATATAGTTGATGAACTCAGGGACAAAATCTTCAGACACGCAAAAACTATAACTTCTTGGGAGAAACCAATTCCATTAGTATGGACCTTATTGGAGCATGCAATAGAACACTTACGTCAAACAAAAAGTATCTTAGATTTTGATTATATTATTAATTTGGCATCAATATTTTCAATTAATGGGAAAGAAGGTGTTGTCAGTTTTCTTAACTATCAACATGAGATAGGATCACTGATTTTCTTTGAAAACATTTCCGACTTCGTAATTATCAATCCTAAATGGCTGATAGATGCCTGTAGATGTTTTGTTACCGACAAGGTGGCTGATGAAATAGAGAACTCTGATGATTGGGGAGAATTACAACAAACGGGAAAACTAAGCACTAAACTGATATCTAAACTTTTACAAAAAGTCCAAGAATTGACCGGGATGACTTCAAGGAAGAAATTAAAACAATATATATTACGCCTCATGACAAAGTATGATATAATCATTCAACCAAATATCCCAACTGAAAATATAGAACACCAAAAGGGAAAACCATATTACATCCCTTGTATGATTACTAACAAGGCGACAATCCAAGATGTTCAGCACGCGTGCGGTCTTAATTCGTTAACTCCGTGGGTTCTACTTGAATTTGAATTTCTCCCACTTGCTTGCTTTAATCAAATCTTTGTCGACTTTGTTAGAAAATACACCGTTTGTACAAATAAAAAATCTAATAGTGTTGCTTTCTATCACGGAATGGGAGTATTCTATTTAAACAAATCCAGGAAGTATGAAAAAGTATTGCTATGTTTCACAGCAAATACGATAGCAGTTCAGTTATGCAATGTAAGCCATGACATTGGAAATAGATGTTGTCAAATTCTGGACGACCTTGAAAGTAAAGTATCAATTTTAAAAAAGCAAAGTAAATTACTCAATCTAAAATATACAATTAAGTTTAAGTGTAAAAACGGAGATCCCCATGATAAGAATGGCAGAGTTACAAAGGAAGATGTAGAAAGTTCTGGCGACAACAAATACCCTTGTTTTGAACATGATAAGGATCATTCCACAGAGGGACTTAAGATGACATGGTTTAAAGATAAACTTACAGTAAGTTGGAATATCAAAAAAGACAAAAATATGACAGTTGTTTATCCCTTCATTGCATGTGTTTGAGCTTTGATTAAAGACTTCCCATTTTTATTTATTTATTGAAAAGTTCGGTATTTTCACTTTTTTTTAGACTATTCATCGTTACAAGAAACATTTAGGAAATGATTATGTCATTGTAAAATGGAAAATCACAGATATACTGAACTTAGAGGAAAATCTAATCGGAAAGTCCTTAATCACATGGCAAAATCAAATAACAAAACACATAAAAAACGAATGCACAACTGTCATATTCCTGACTTGGTACAGGCATTTTCAAATGTAGAAAATGGTGAATTAAACCTGGTTTTATAGCGCTAACCCTCCCACGTCATGTTTACAACAATAAACAAAGTTAACGTCTATCCCTAACACACTAGCAGTTAATTGTCCCTATTCTGCATAAGCTGTGACAAAAAAGCAAGAACTACAAACACAAAATCAATTGCCATTTGTTTTTACATATTGCATCAATGTGACTTTGATTTCTGCAAACACAACGAGAATACAAGATAAGCGATTCTTGTTGATATAGTTTTTGACATTTTGAAAATACATCTCCGAATTCACATTATGTTTTTTGTTAGAATTAATCTTGGAGTTAAGGATAATTAATTGACTTTTGCAGTGCCGAGACGAAAATATCAACCCGACAGCTTTAGCAGGTAATTGAATATTTTGTGGCAAGATTAAACATGAGTGAATTCGAATAAATTATGTTTACAACACAAACTAACCATATTATTGAATGCCTTGAAGAAAAGTCGTCACCAACACATAAGATCACAAAATAATAGTCAAGTAATGTTAAATACGCAAGCCTTTTTGTGTTATCATTCTTCAAAGATAAACAATGTATTTATCATTATGAACCTCTTTAGCCTAACCTAATAATTGTATTAACTTTAGCTACCAATGCATTTCATGGATTGGATACCATTTTACAATTTGAATTTCATAATAATATTCATTTGAAAATCTAAGCAGGTTTTGTATAAAACTAACTATATTACAATACAAGTCAATTGACCGACATCTCGGCAGTATTGATAAGTAATACACTTGGGTTTCTCGGTATCACAAATAATTTGTCAAAACTTCATCATTGGTACAAGGACATTATTCATAAAGATAAATCAATAAACAGACATCTAATACGATCAGGTTTTCACATCTCATCTTATAGGACTTTTGTGACTATTATTTTGTTTTGTAAAGTAACCATCTGGTGTCTGATTTTGGGTGTGGCAGTTGTTCTTTGGAAATTTCCCAGTTTTGTTTTTCAATTCTATTTATAAAAAAATACATAGAAATTTAGGTTATGTTTTCTTTCAGTAGATAAAGTCATTCAGTACGATGTACGAGTAACAAAGGAGGATGTTGAAAGTTCTGGTGACAACACATTCCCTTGTTTAGAACATGATAAAGCTCATCCTACAGAGGGGCTGAAGACGACATGGTTTAAAGATGAGCTTACAGTAAGTTTCATTATCAAGAAAAGACAAGAATATGACAGTTGTTTATCCATTCGCTATTATATGTGTTTGAGCTTTCGCTTTTGACATTTGAATAAGGACTTTCAATTTTTAATTTTTCTTCAAAAGTTCGGTATTTGTAACTTTTTGTTTTGACAATTCATTATAACAAGAAACATTATGGAAATGTTTAAGTCCTAGTACAGTTTACAATAATAAACAAATGTATATCGCTGACACACTAGCGGTTAATTGTCCCTATTCTGCATAAGCTGTGAAAAAATAAGAAGATTTACAAATACAAAATCAATTGACATTTGGTTTTACACGTTGCATTACCGTGACTTGATTGATGCAAACACAACAAAAATAAAAGATAAGCGAATCTAGTTGATATAGTTTTTGACATCTTGTGCGAAACACACATCACCGAGTTCACGTTTTGTTTGTTGTTAGAATTAATCTTGGAGTTAAGGATAATTGTTTTTTACTTTTGCAGTGCCAAGACAAAAATATTAACCCGACAGCTTCGGCAGGTAATTGTATACTATGGCAATATTTAATGTTAGTGTACATTCGAATATATTATGTTTACAACGCAAACTAACCAAATAATTGAATATCTAGAAGAAAAGTCGTCACCGACAAATTAAATAATAAAAGAAAAGACAAAAAATGATAAACTTAGATACGCATAAAAGCCTTTTTATGTTATCTTTCTTCAATGATATACAATGTATAACATTATGAATCTATTTAGCTTAACATTATAAGTGCATCAACTTAACTTGCTACCTATGAACTTCATTGATACCAATTAAGGATGTGAATTCCATAAAACCAAGAAGGTGATATGAGAAGGAGAGAGGACGACAGACGATAATTACGCATAAAAAGTAAAATCACAAAAATACTGAACTTAGAGGAAAATCAATTCGGAAAGTCCATACCCTTACAGAACTGAAATGTTTGCAGCAGATTTGCTGCAAACTTGTTGCAAGTCTGCTGCAAACAAAATGCTTGCAGAAACCCTTTGAATAATGTTTGCAGATGTTTGCAGCTAGCTGCAAGCCTCCTGCAAACATTGCAGCTTTTTGCTGCAAGCTTGCGGCATGTTTGCAGAAACAAATGTGTTTGCAGTAAGATTGCAGGAAAAACAAGAATTAAAGGGATGTTCGCAGCTACTTTGCAGGAATCTTTGACAATTTTATATGTTTGCAAAAGCATTGCCAGAAGCTACATAAAACGACTGAGCATGCCTATTGGTAACTTCCTTGAAGATAAAGATTTGAAATTTGAAAATGTTGGTGATGTTTGTGTCATGATATATATTAGTGTTTAGGATTATAGTTTGGCAATTAACAGATTTGTTTTTAAAGACATTATTTGTAAGTACAAATTCATTGTAGAATGTAAACTTATGAAATTTATTCCCTCCACAGATATCTGCATGAAGGTTAAACATATATTATCTAATATGTATACATGCAATATAAAGTACTCCCTCATATGCTTAGAGGTCATAACTTAACAAATATGTAAGTCAAGCTAAATTTTGTGACATTTTTAATTTAAGTAGCTGTATATATATATACGCAAAGTAAATTTTAGATTCATGCATGTAATTCATTTGAGAACGTACTTGGAATTAATTTAACTTACATGTATTAAACATGTTAAAAGGTATAAACTTATTCTTTGACAATTTGTCAAATGATAAAATAATTTAACTATTTTATGAATGGATGTAACATAACGTTTTAAGAATTTGTTGTGTAATATAGATAATTTGATTGAACACAACATGGCATTGGTTAATTGTATAACAAATTGATTTGAATAAAAATGTTTGCAGCAGGTCTGTAGCAAACACGCAGGAGAAAGATTTATTTGCATAAACATGTTTGCTGCAGGTCTGCGACAAACACTCATTTCATATAAATGTTTGCAGCGTGTCTGCAGCAAACACGCAAAAGAAAGATAATTTGCATAAATATGTTTGCAGCAAACACTCATTTGCATATAAATGTTTGCAGCAGGTCTGCAGTAAACACACAGCAGAAAGATTAATTTGCATAAATATGTTAGCAGCAAAAACTCATTTGCATATAAATGTTTCCAGCAGGTTTGCCGCAAACACTCATTTGCAGCAGACCTGCAGCGTATTTGCAGCAAACACGCCGCAAACACGGACTCTGTGTTCGCTGCAAGTCTGCAGCAAGTTTGCAGCAGACTTGCAGCAAATGTTTGCAGGAGGCTGATTTTTTTCAGTGAGGGTAATCACATGGCAAAATCAAATAACAAAACGCATCAAAACGAATGGACAAGAACGGTCATATTCCTGACTTGGTACAGGCATTTTCAAATGTAGAAAATGGTGGATTAAACCTGGTTTTATAGCGCTAACCCTCTCACTTTGATGACAGTCTCGTCAAATTTCGTTATATTCTCAATGCTGCGTTAACTTAACTAAACAGACACAATAAATAAAAGTCAAAATACAATGTTACCGACTTTTCTGTAAGTGGGTCTTTGAGATCAACTCTGTCTCAGAGGGAGATTTTGTCCTAATTACATACCTGAGTAAGAACAGAAACAACCGAGGTGTCATAAACTGACCGGATATACAATTATTGACATGTTAACAAGATTTTTGTGATATTTTTTATTAAGTAATTAAAAATTAAAATTCCATGTTAAAAGTAAAGTTATCACCAATAGAAATGTAAAGAATATCCGTCTCATTGCCGTCAATGTTAATATAAACAGAAACTCACTTTCTCTATCTTTCAATTGCAAATATTTTATTCCGGTCTTTACCGGTCACTGTAACGAAAGTACTTTGAATATTCGTATATTTTCTATGATTATCACCTTCCAATTCCCATAAACAGAAATTGAAAGGTGAACTGAAAATCTTTGATTAAAGCAAGGTAATGTTGAATAAAAATCGCACACTAACTTTCCTTTAACCCCTCAAAACGTTGTCATTTCGTTATCTTTTTTTTCATCGTAGAAAGACGATTCATTTTGAAATTTTTGCAATTGGGTTTCTCGGTATCAAAACTGATTTGTCTAAACTTCATCATCGGTATAAGAACATCATTCGTAAATATAAATCAATATACAAACATCTTATACGTTCAGGTTTTCACATCCAATCTGTTATGTGATTATTCCTTTTTGTTTAAGTGACCATCTGAGGTCTGGCGTCGGGTGTGAAATTTTCTCTCTGAGTTCAAGGCAAATTGGTAGCCTTTGACTGTTCTACTCTTTGGCCCGGCATTTTTTTTTTTAAATGTTCCCTGTTTCGTTTCTCAATTATATTTCAAAATTAATCGAGAAATTTTGTTTTTGTTTTCTTTTAGTAGATGAAGTCATTCAGTACGATAAAAACTCTAGTTTCAAGCTGAAAAAGAAAAGAATATATGACATCCAAACTAATAGCAATGGGCTTCTTATAATCGCCGACGGAAAACAGAATCAGATTTTGACTTGTACGTTATCTGGTGGACATCAGAAGAAAATAAAATTAACTGGCAATCCAGATAGCTTTGCAATAATTAACAATGAAAATATTGCTGTGACTTTACCATATGAAAAAGACATTGTGTTCGTAGACATTAGTCAGGGGATAATAGTTAAAACAATACACATGGGACTATGTTGTACTGCTATTGCATACTTCAACAGCAAGTTTATTGTTTGCGTCGACAACACAATCAAAATATTAGACATCGAGTGTACAGTTCACTCAAGCAAACCATTGCCAGGATTCACGACAGACGGATTCAGTGTAGGAAAGAACGGAAACATCTATTGTACAGACTACAATAAGTTGATATGCATGGACATGGATGCAAATATTCTTTTCATATTCACTGGTGTTGATAACACTAGGCGGCCTCGCGGGGTGACGACAGATGATAAAGGATATATTCTGGTAGCATACGACCATTCTCACAATGTTTACAGAGTCAGCCCAGATGGTTCGAGTAGTCAGGAAATAATACAGGAGCTACCAATAATTGATTGGTCTCCTTTCATATGCTTTGACAATGTGACAAAGTCAATAATAATTGGTCGTAAAGACAAGGTCATTGTTTATACTAGAACTGGATCAATATAACTTTATTATTATATTTTTCAATTCATGTACATTAAACCTTTAATACAGGTCTCATTGTCCTATGCACCATCTTTAATCAAACGTTTTGCATCTGTACAGTCAAGCATATGCTCTGGATGCACCTTTGATATTGTTAATTTTAGGACACCAAGTAAAAGGATGTATTTGCTGGTGTACATTAATTATCTTAAATAGACTAAAAGAACCAGTAAATTTCCAGTTTTCTCTCTCTATTATATCATTTCACCTTATGAATATTCGGCCTCCAAATGGTCAAAACTCGAGGATTCCAGAAAAAGACCAACTAGTATATATTTGTTTAGGGGCCAGCTGAAGGACGCCTCCGGGTGCGGGAATTTCTCGCTACATTGAAGACCTGTTGGTGACCTTCTGCTGTTGTTTTTTTTTATTTTGGTCGGGTTGTTGTCTCTTTGACACATTCCCCATTTCCATTCTCAATTTTAGTCACCATACATGTAGAAGGTTTATCAGATATCGTCGATGTTGACAAATTAAACAGTGTATATTTAAACTAGTTTATCGCCTGCATTGGGAGTATATATCTCGGAGTTGATACGATATCCCAGGGCATGTATTTTATATCATGATTTCCTTGATAGAGAGTTGCTGCTCAAAAGAAGATTTTCGAACCAAGAGTTCCAAGTGGTAAAGTTGAAATCATCTCTTTGTAAATTTTACAAACTCCATCACGAGTTGATTGATCGGTATGGACTATCCGTTTCACAGATGTTAGCGAATATGTTATACAATGTGTTACGTTTCGGTGTTGTGCCCTATTGTGTCGTAGTTCTCTTATATTTGGTACGTTTCTCTCGGTTTTAGTTTGTAACCCGGATTTTTTTTGTTCTCTATCGATTTATGAATTTTGAACAGCGGTACACTAATGTTGCCTTTATTTATACATGTCTTAACTACAATTCCCTCCCCTTTCCCCAAATGCAACCTACCGAACTATACATATGAGCGTGTTATACTGCGTAGGTTCGTCTGTACTTAGAGTAAAATTGGTGGTGTTAATACGGCCATATTAGCCAAAAGCTTATGATGAACCTTAAGGGGTTCGTGTTGTTCTTGGTCTAGTTATAAGTGCTATTTTTTGTGATGTTAAATTTTTCAATGTTTATGTTGTGTATTCCAGTTACAGTAAGTCTTATCTATCCGTTGTCATGAAAATCGTGTTTCATTTTTTTTAAATTTCTCATTCCCTGTTAAGTTTCAAGGTTAAAATATTTTACATAACCGATGTTCTAGAATTGGTGATGGCTAAGCCTCCAAGGGTTAGATAAGAGAAAATTACCTTTCCGCTATTGCTTGATATCTAACTATTCATTTTATCTTATCAACGTATTACATAAGAGTAATACCACAGGTGTCACATGTGGAGAAGGATCTGCTTACAATTCCTGAGAACCTGCGATCACCCCAAGGTTTTGATGAAGTTCGTATTGCTCAGTCTTTAGTTTTCTATGTTGTGTTTTGTGTAGTAATTTTTGTCTGTTTGTCTTTTATTTTTTTAACCCATGTAGGGTGTTGTCAGTTTGCTTTGACTAATGAGTTTGAATGTCCCTTTGGTATGTTTTGCCTCTCTTTATCAACCATAAGAAACGTGAAAGGTATAAAATGGATGTTGTCGGCTAATATTGTTTTTGCTACGACAGAGACACATTTGTAGTAACAGGTGATTATTGATTTTGACCTGATATAGTCGATATCATCAATATGAAAACCACATCATAGTTGAGACAAACCTTTAAATATGTTTTCGTTTCTTCCATGGCATTGACAATTACCTTTTAATAATAATGGGTGAAGGAGCTGTCATGACTAGCTTTCAAGATATACATAACTAGAGGCTCTAAAGAGCCTGTGTCGCTCACCTTGGTCTTTGTGGATATTAAACAGAGGAAGCAGATGGATTCATGACAAATTATGTTTTGGTGATGGTGATGTGTTTGAACATATTACTTTACTGAACATTTTTGCTGCTTAAAATCATCTCCATCTATAGTTTCAGTGGAAAATGTGGACTATAAAGGACAATATCTCCTTAGGGGGTCAATTGACCATTTCAGTCATGTTGACTTATTTGTAAATCTTACTTTGCTGAACATTATTGCTGTTTACAGTTTATCTCTATCTATAATATTATTCAAGATAATAACCAAAAAACAGCAATATTTCCTTAAAATTACTAATTCAGGGGCAGCAACCCAACAACAGGTTAAAAGATTCATCTGGAAATTTCAGGGCAGGTAGATCTTGACCTGATAAACAATTTTACCCATGTCATATTGCTCTAAATGCTTTGGTTGTTGAGTTATAAGTCAAAAACTGCATTTTACCCCTATGTTCTATTTTAAGCCATGGCGGCCATCTTGGTTCGATGGCCGGGTCATCGGACACATTTTTCAAACTACATACCCCAAATATGATTGTGGCCAAGTTTAGTTTGATTTATTCCAGTAGTTTCAGAGCTGAAGATTTTTGTAAAAGATTACTAAGATTTACAAAAAATGGTTAATAATTAACTATAAAGGGCAATAACTCCTGAAGGGGTCAACAGTTGACCATTTCGGTCATGTTGACTTATTTGTAAATCTTACTTTGTTGAACATTATTGCTGTTTACAGTTTTTCTGTATCTATAATAATATTCAAGATAATAACCAAAAACAGCAAAATTTCCTTAAAATTACCAATTCAGGGGAAGCAACCCAACAACGAGTTGTCTGATTCATCTGAAAATTTCAGGGCAGATAGATCTTGACCTGATTAACCATTTTTCCCCAGTCAGATTTGCTCTAAATGCTTTGGTTGTTGAGTTATAAGTCAAAAACTGCTTTTTATCCCTATGTTCTTTTTTTAGCTGTGGTGGCCATCTTGGTTGGTTAACCGGGTCACCGGACACATTTTTTAAAACTAGATACCCCAATTATGAGTGTGGCTAAGTTTGGTGTAATTTGGCTCAGTAGATTCAGAGGAGAATATTTTTGTAAAGGCTAACGACGACGGACGTCCGACGCCAAGTGATGGGAAAAGCTCACTTGGCCCTTTGGTCCAGGTGAGCTAATAATAAAGGGAATGGTTGGACAAAGTCAACTGTGAACACAAAAGGTCTGGTCGAGTCAATTTATATGGTTATGGGGAAGGTATATAAATAGTCTTCAAGATATTCAACAGTTATTGATATGAAAAGGGTCTTGCATGTTCTCTTTCTTATCAAGACAGCTTTTTTTTCTTTCAGTATTATATAGTTAATGGATGACTTTATTTAATGGATTTAAAAATAGAGGGCTGAAACAAAATTTGCACTGAAAAATAGTCATTACAGCGTTTCAAAATATATATTCACTTTGGGGTGGGGTTATGACAATAGTTGATACATCTTAAAATGTCCAATATAAGATGGTAGGATATGACCCAAGCTAATTTTTCTCAATAGAATAAACAATTCCAGTACCAAAATAAAATAGACCATAAGTGCATAATTTTCATGAAACACCTTCTCATATTTAAACTATTTAGCAACTAGTAAACATGTATCAATTCAAGAAAACCTTGTAGTGTGTATTTACTTTAAATAAAGCCTACTTAAGATTTCTTTTCATTACTTAATGCATAGCCCCTTTAAATTTAAAAAAATAAATAACAGTAGTAAAATAGGATGTATAAAACACAAGTTATCTATATTAAAACATTTTTACTGATAAAAGACTGGCAAAAATGTCAATATCAGTGTACTTGTGTGATCTGTAAAAACCGTGTACAATATATATATAGCCATTAAAATCTTAATTTAAATATATAAAACAAGATGGTATTACTTTCATTTTGACTTTATACAATAGAGTATATTTCTCATTTACAAAATAATACAACGTCTTCATTCGTTTAGTCAATGTATTAGACTATGTACCACAAATCATTCTGTTCCTCAATAGGAGTATGTCTCTCTTCATCTTTAGATATTTTTTGACCTGGAAAATATAAAAAAAAAATGAATTATCATAAATCCAAAACAATAAATGGGAGACCAAAACAATATCATGGCTTCATTTTTTCTTTCTTTTTGATCTAAATAATAAAGGGTCTAGGACAAATTGAAATTGTATGCAAAAGGTCCTCACAATAAATCAATGGTCATGTATAAAGAATAATTGTAAAGAATGGTATGTTTTAGACTTTTGTAATTTATGAAAATGAAAATCTTCTTCTAGAAAAGTCATAGGTTCCAGATCTCTGACCCAAACTCATTTTAACCCCTGAATATTTTAAAATGACATTTTTTCAAATGCCTTTAGTACAGACCCATGGCAAAAAATGAATATAGTTATATGAGGTACCCAAAGTCAGAAGGTGTCAACAAGGTCACTGAATGAATATGTGAGAATACATTAAAGCTTTGTACAGAAAAAAAACATGATTGTTGATTTAATTGAAATTAAGTCATCAAACTAAATTATAAAAAACATTTAGAACAAATTTTGATAATGATTTTTTTTAGATACAGCTTGGTCTAAATCATTTCAGAAAGTATCATGTTAAAAACAAATGCATGTCTAGGGACAAAAAAAAAAAAACATGGATATGCTATAAATTACATCAGAAATTGATTTATCTCCCTTTAAATTGTCAACCAGAAAATTGCCTCATTTTAATGTTGCTTTGGTTTCACTGGCCCATATATATTCATGTATGTGTAATTTAATTTTAACATGCTAGTATTGTTGATGAGAATGTTTTTATGTTTTTACATTTCTTATAATGAGTAAATGATATTTCATTTTACAAATGCAAAATATGATATATTAAGCTGTTAAAAAAAACAACTTGTATAAGTATTGTTTTATAAGAAAAATGTTGTATTGTCTTTCATAACTCTTCTCTATAGGGACGCTCATGTGTTAACTTGTTTTTAATTATGCTGTATAGGTTATATGTTACAAGTTGCATCCATATTATGATTTGATAATTTGGAGAAGTTCTGATAATCTCCCCTTAGATAAAGTCTTTGATTAATTTACTTCAGGAATTTAATCATCTATTGAACTTCAACTGTACCACACTCAAACAGAAATAGAATGAATGTTGCATTTCTATGGCGATTACAAATATGTACAAAAGTAAATATATACAAATACATAATTTGTTTGTTTGGATTTAATTATTACTAGAACACACTTGCAAAATCAGGGGCATATACAGCTTGTGAACTGTTGTAGGATGCTTTTTTGTAAAAGATATTATGTATGGAGAATTTCATAGAAGGTACAAAAAGCCCCTTTCCCTTTTTCCAAAGTACCATATTTGTTTCCTTTCTGTTAAATTCAACTATTTTCATGTTTCTGGCCTCAGACCAAAATTATTCTTTTCCTTTGCTACAATGCATCTTTTGGTAAAAGTCAAATTAAATTGAAAAATTTGCACCGCTTAAAACATGAAATAAATATAACTACTTATATCAAGACCATTATTATAGTCTAATAACATTTGCTTCTAGGGCAATCCATCCATGCGTTTTCTTTTGAGAGCCCTATTAACATGCCAATGGTAGGATATGAATCTTGTATAAATGACTAACATGACTAACACTGACTAAGGCTAACTTGAGTGGTGTTCAGAGGAGTCCTGATCCTGCAATCCTGAGATGCAGAATTTACAGAAATTTTATCCCAAAATCACGAAATCGAAAAATATATTCCCAGATCCAGTAAGGATCAATTCCTAAATGCTGCGCTTAAAAACAGCCAATCCCAACGACCCTAAAAAGGTCCTGCCTCCCTCTAATATCTTTCCTACTTTTATTTTTGCCAAATCACTACCTTCACTTTTAACAATAAATTGTTATGCCCCATTTATGGGCATTATGTTTTCTAGTCTGTGCATCTGTGTGTTTGTCCGTCCATCTGTTCTGCTTCAGGTATAAGGTTTTTGGTTGAGGTAGTTTTTGATGAAGTTGAAGTCCAATCAACTGGAAACTTAGTAAATATAGTGCCAAATGTGGCATCCGTGTATCATGGACATATTCTTGTTTCCACATGTTTTACTTAAATGACCCCTAAAATAGTAAACATTTCAAAGAAAACAGAAGACAGATAGTCTCTTTATATTAAAGAAGTATAATAGTAGTTTACATGTAGATAAACCCGAAAAATAAGGAGGTATAATAGTTGTGGTTCTTGCAATCTAAACACCATGATACAGAGAACGCTCTGATTGGCTAGTTCATTTTTCTCTTTTGTTATCTATCATATGATTGGTTGTACTTGTGCATGTTTCAAATCAGAAGTTTTATCTATGACTAAAATAATCATTATTAATAATGGATGACAAATGTGACTTTGCATATAAAAAAGAAGATGTGGTAGTATTGCCAATCAGACAACTAACCACATGATCCACAAAAGACCAAAATGACACAAACATTAACAACTATAGCATGTATAGGTTACCGTACGGCCTTCAACAATGAGCAAAGCCCATGCATGGTAACTATAAAACACAGAGGCATGATGATTAATTTATTGTGGAAGGAAGAGAAGGGACACACAAAATGAGGCCTTCTCGTTTAATTTTATAGATACTGTAAATTCAGAAATTAATGCATGCCTTTATCATTGTTTATTATTGTGAATCACTTCTAACTAGTTAAAATTGAAATTTTATTAATTTGATTGCTAACATTTTTTTAAGTAAATCACAACTAAAATTAGGATTACAAGTCTTCATCATTACAAACATGATAAACCATGTATACTATTGCATTTTTTTTAACTTTAATAAAAAATTTGCAATTATTTCTGATTTTACAATACTACACGATGACAATTCAGACAGAGAGGTACAGCTGCATACCGTGTACATGAGAATGTCAATCAAACTCACAGATTTTCTTCTACATCTGTGCAGCTACTTCTTACAAAGAAAAGATAGTTATATTGCATGTAAACAAATATAAGTTTATATCTATATATTTAAAAAAAATTACCTGCAAAAGGCTGGCAAAAGACTGGCAAAAAGGGCCACCAAACTGGAAAATGTTCTTGTACATCTGTACGACTACTTTTCACAAAGAAATTCCATTAACTTTCCTATATCTAAGAATGTTTGCACCAGAAGTTTTCTGTCTTCTTTCCTTAGAATATTGTATTGATCACTGTATGTTACAAATGCTTCCTTTTGATGCAAATGTCCACTGCATAAATTGTCATAATACCCATCATCTGCTTTAAAAGCTGTAAGTGTCACCTGAAAAAATAAAATTGCTTTCATTATATAAATTATGTATTTATCATAAAACTAGAGGCTCTAAAGAGCATGTGTCGCTCACCTTGGTCTTTGTGAATATTAAACAGAGGATGCAAATGGATTCATGGCAAAATTGTGTTTTGGTGATGGTGATGTGTTTGTACATCTTACTTTACTGAACATTCTTGCTGCTTACAATTATCTCTATCTATAATGAACTTGGCCCAGTAGTTTCAGTGGAAAATTTTAGTAAAAATTTACAAATTTATAAAAATTGTTAAAAATTGACTATATACATGATATAGGTAAATAACTCCTTAGGCAGTCAATTGACCATTTTGGTCATGTTTGCTTATTCTTAGGTCTTACTTTGCTGTTCACATTTATCTATATCTATAATAATATTCAAGATTATAAAAAAAACTGCAAAATTTCCTTAAAATTACCAATTCAGGGGCAGCAACCAAGCAAGAGGTTGTCCAATCAATCTGTAAATTTCAGTGCTGATAGATCTTGACATAATAAACAATTATACACCGGTAAGATTTGCTCTAAATGCTTTGGTTTTTGAATTATAAGCCCAAAACTGCATTTTACCCCTATGTTCTATCTTTACCTGTGGTGGCCATCTTGGATGGATGTCCAGGTCACCGGACACAAATATTAAACTAGCTATCCCAAAGATGCTTTTGGTCAAGTTTGGATTAATTTGGCCCAGTTGTTTCAAAGGAGAAGATTTTTGTAAAAGATTACTAAGATTTACAAAAATGGTTAAAAATTGACTATAAAGGGCAATAACTTCTAAAGTGGTCAACTGACCATGTCGGTCGTGTTGACTTATTTGTAGATCTTACTTTGCTGAACATTATTGCTGTTTACAGTTCATCCCTATCTATAATAGTATTCAAGATAATAACCAAAAACAGCAAAATTTCTTTAAAATGACCAAATGAGGGACAGCAACCCAACAAAGGGTTGTCCGATTCATCTGAAAATTTCAGGGCAGATAGATCATAACCTGATGAATAATTTTACACCTTGTCAGATTTGCTCTAAATGCTTTGGTTTTAGAGTTATAAGCTAAAAAATGCATTTTACCCCATGTTCTATTTTTAGTTGTGGTGGCCATCTTGGTTGGATAGCTGGGTCACTGGACGCATTTTTTAAACAACATACCCAAAAGACGATTGTGGCCAAGTTTGGATTAATTTAGTTCAGTAGTTTCAGAGGAAAAGATTTTTGTAACAGATTACTAAGATTTATGATTAATGGTTAAAAATTGACTATAAAGGGCAATAACTCCTAAAGGGGTCAACTGACCATTTCGGTCATGTTGACTTATTTGTAAATCTTACTTTGCTGTACATTATTGCTGTTTACAGTTTATCTCTATCTATAAATAATATTCAAGATAATAACCACAAACAGTAAAATTTCCTTAAAGTTACTTATTTAGGGGCAGCAACCCAACAATGGATTGACCGATTTATCTGAAAATTTCAGGGCAGATAGATCTTGACCTGATAAACAATTTAAGCTATTTCAGATTTGCTCTAAATGCTTTGGTTTTTGAGTTATAAGCCAAAAACTGCATTTTACCCCTATGTTCTATTTTTAGCCATGGCGGCCATCTTGGTTGGTTGGCCAAGTCACTGGACACATTTTTTAAACAAGATACCCCAATAATGATTGTGGCCAAGTTTGATTTAATTTGGCCAAGTATTTTCAGAGGAGAAGATTTTTGTACAAGTAAATGACGCCAGATGACGGACGCAAAGTGGTGGGAAAAGCTCACTTGGCCCGGCCCTATGGCAAATATATGACAAGAATTGTACCTGTGAGAGAGCTAATGAGGTCAATTTCCATAAAATTTAATTTTTCCAAGGGACATAACCTTTTAAAAAAAATGTCTATCAGCCACCTTTATATAATTTGTCTGAATTATTGCTGACATTAACTTATTGATAAACATGATAAAGTTTTATAAAAATATGGCAGGAAAAGTAACTGAGAGTGGTTGCAAAAAAAGCAATACAGGACAGACGTACGGACTGTACAGACAGATAGTATTTCTAGGGTGTTCTGAGATGCTCTAAAAGGGTTACTTACTTTTGTTCCTTGTACAAGGAAGCCAAACATTCCATTCTTTCTGAACACAGAATATGGTAATGTACACAAGAACTGTCCTGAATGTTGACCTTTGAGGTTGGATCCAATATGTTGAGCATTTGATCCTCTCGGCATGTTTGCTAGATTTCTTGTGTGGCCACTGTCTTCATCTTGCCTGCATCCCTTAACCTGAAATACAAACCAAAAAAATCATGTGTGAATATGACTAAATATTATCTGGAGGCCTAAGTTTTGTTAATATATGCTATAAAAATTAAACATGTTAAATCAATTTAAGTCAAGGTGTTTGGTACCAACTTAAATAAGTGGAGCTGAATAGTATCTTACTAGTGCATGTAGTGATCACTTAATACTGAATACTGTTACATGCAATGCAGGGCAAGCTCATGTTGATTTGTCACATACATATGTTTTAATGGCATATTTGTCCAATTTCTGTATTGTACCTTCGATATTCGTTCACTTAGATACATGAAATTAACTGAAACTCGAAAATTAATACATTTTATGAAAAATCAACATGAGCTTGCCCTGCATTAGATATAACAGTATTCGTCCATACCAATTTTAAGCAAATTAATTTGTCTTGCAGGCCTCCAGATTTTTTTGAAAATTTGGTGTTCACCCAAAGAACCCGCGGGTTTGGCCACAACATAACAATTTCATGTTTATTTACAATTTACACAGTGTGTATAGTATGTTTAAATGAACATATGTTCTCATAGTTTATGACTTTATTCATTATAGGTTGACAAATACAGGCAAAGTTTAGATGTTTATGAAGTGTCCTATATTTTGACTTTAGTGGAACCTTAATATATAGACAAACTATTCAGATCACTCGACAATCAATTGCATGGGAGGTTCTTATGGACAGTCAATGAGTTGAATAGAACTCTAAGAAACCCATTATTAACTATATTCAGTAATGTAAAATATTATTGTTGTCATGATTGTGACAAAGTCTAATTTTTTCAAGTTTTGTTTCAGCAGATTTTCATTTGGAGGCCTTTTATAGCTAACAACGGCACTATTCCAGTTCACATAAGCAATGTCACCACTAGGACAGTTACTATTTCGCCAAATGCCATCTAATGCGAGATACATTCAGTTTCTGTAGCTGATATAGAGATATTTTCATTTCGAGGCCTTTTATAGCTGACTATGTGGTATGGGCTTTGCTCATGTTGAAGGCTGTACGTTGACCTATAGCTGTTAAAATATATAACTTCTGTGTCATTCTGGTCTATTGTGGAGAGTTTTCTTATTGTCAATCATTCCACATCTTCTTTTTTATATTTAAGAACACTTTTTTCCCATTGATTATTACAAAAGCAGAGGGTTAACGGAAAAGTGAGTTCTGTGGTGTTAACTCTAAAATTAAAGAAAACAGAACCAGAACATACATGTTTTTCTTTACCTGTATTACAGCACAAATCTTGTCGTCCCCAGTTTCTGTGGGATGGCATATGATAGCATCAGGTATGGAAACAAAAGTGTTTCCATTTATTGTCATTGAGTATTTTTCAACACTTGGACTACTTCTGTAAAAAAAAGTATCTACTTTTCGATTCTGATAATTTTATGAAAGCCAGAGAAAAATGAACTGCATCCTTTTCTTTACTGACAATTGTATGAAACTCAATTATAAAGACCTAAAACTAGAGGTTCTAATTAAAGAGCCTGTGTCATTCATCTTGGTATATTTGCAAGCAGCATATTAAACAAAGGACACAAATTATAGATGAGAATATAATTCATAGTAAAATTGTGTTTTGGTAATGATGTGTTTGTCAATCTTACTTTACTGAACATTCTGGCTGTTTACAATTTTCTCTATCTATAATGAACTTGGATCAGAAGTTTCAAAGGAAAACATTTTGTAAAATTTAAGAAAAATTTACATAATTTACAGGGAAAAAAATAACTGTAAGGAACAAATTTACCCCATGTCAGATTTGCTCTAAAGGCTTTGGTTTCAGAGATAAGCCAAAATCTACAGTTTACCCCTATGGTCTGTTGTTAGCCATGGCGGCCATCTTGGTTGGTTGGCCAGGTCATGGGACATATTTTTTAAACTAGTTATTCCAATGATGATTGTGGCAAAGTGTTTGGTTACATTCGGCCTTTTAGTTTTAGAGGAGAAGATTTTTGTAAAAAGTTTACCGATGCAGGATTCTTCGTGCCAGGTGAGCTAAAAAATAAATCTTTTTTCTTTACTGATAATTTTATGATCCTGAATGACGCCATGCAAAGAAGAAAAAAAACATACTTGAATCTTTGCAGGGTTTTCTTTCAAAAAAAATAATATATGTATAATTTTTACCGATTTTTCATTGAGTGTCATGACAGATACATTTTGTACATCTATTTTTGTCTAGATTCTCTACCGCAATCAATATAATTATTGTCTTAAAAAATTATGATTTTATACCTGAGATAAAAAGTTATAGCATTCAGATTTTTAGTGAGAATTTGCAAACACAAATTAATTATACGTCAAGTAAAATGTCTGAGAAAATTAAGGGGAGATTATTCAAACATTATAATTAACTTATATAAGTCTGTTTTATTAACTTCTTCAGGTAAATAAAGATTACTTGTACAAGTAGTACCCATGACTGCATGTATTAACAAAAATATACATTTGTACTTACACAATATTTAAGCCAAATGTTCTAGCAAAAGTAACAAAGAGTTGCTGAAACATTCCTTCTGACAATGCTTGTGATGTCTTTCCTTTTACTCTTCGGTGCATGTATAACAGCTGCCACACAAAAGTATTCAGACTTGTAGACAATTCTCTACAAATTCTATAAAATAGCCAACATAAATAATTCATTTCATTTTAGTATTAGGTGTAAATTGTACATCTATATGTTAGTAAATGATAATTAACAAGATATGGATCAACAAACATGACTCACATAAAACTACATGCATGATTGACACACATAAAACTACATGCATGATTGACATATATACTATACATGTATATTCAATTTTTAAAATGAACATTTGGTTCATCATGTTCATGTCAATAAACAATTTTTAGCACATGGACTATACATGTAGTCATGATAAATAAGATAATTGTATACTTTTTTTCACATGTTTCAATTACCATGATTAACAACATTTACAAAGTTCATGAGCAATATACAAAGAGTGAGTTATTTTCTAATACATTTTTTAAATATAAATCCAGAAATGTGCCTAAAAAATCAATGAAAATACTTACGTTCTTTTCATTTACCTAATGATGTTTGCTTCATTTGCAATGTTATAATTATTTTGCTGACATCATGGACATGAATCTGAACTTGTTTTTTTTTTTAAATTCCCCATTGATTGTTGAAAAATCAAGAAATCAAGGTACATGTAAGTACTGGTATATTCTTAGACTTATATATTATGCTTATAATCATGCTTATGGTTATTTGCTGGTGAGAAAAATTTTGGTCATCATAATTATGTACATTGCGGCCGACTGGGTTTTGCTCGTTGTCAAAGGCCCTATGTTGACCTTTAGTTGTTGACTTCTATGTCATTTGGTCTCTTGTGATTAGAGTTGTCTCATTGGCAATTATACCACATCTTTTTTTTTAAAGTTATGCAAAATTTACCTTGCACAAGAATCATGAAAATGCACAATGTTGTACATCATGTACATGTATTTGTGTACATGTTATTGTACATTGTCATTACATGTACATGTACAATGTACAGTATGTATGTATAAAAGCATAATACCCCATTGTACACACAATGACACAGTGACATGTAACTCCAAATGTTTTAACATGAAAGATATGTATGTATTTATTAACCCTTGGCTTTCAATGTTTATGTTTTTACTTCTAATGTTCCTCATAAATTTTAATCTTGTTAACATACACACTGTATATATACACTGCTTATGAAGCCCCGCCATCAATCAATCATTTCTTCTTCTTCTTCTTCTTCTTTTGTTACAGAAAACCATCAACGTACTGATGTTTACTTTCGGGCGCATGCCTGGTTAATGTTTTCAAAATAAATTTATGTAAACAATTTTTGTCAAAACATAAATTAACAAATATTTCTTGTTCAAAGTTGTTGTTTTTGGTCACATATTTTCGTATTTCATTACTGTACAGGAATTTGTTCTGTGTGTATGTCTATGATAACTGTATAACCTAATTGTCATGGGCAACACCAATTTGATAACAAGGGAGTATAAAGAATTTAATAATCTGTATTACCTTTCTCTTGCAAAGCGTTGACATCTATCAGAAATTGCTACAAAGTTATCAATCCAATTAGATTTCCCAATCTCCTTTATTTTCATGATTTCACTTATAGAAATATCGTCTATGTGATGACAGTCAATGTCAAAAACATCCAGAACTGCATGTTGAAAACACTCTTTTTTCTCTTCATCTTCTTCGCTTCGAAACCAAAATAAATTTACAACTTCAGAACGGATTGTCTCTTCAACAAAATGTAAAACACCCTTTGAGAAAACTTTGCTTATAGATTCTGGTGCACACGTGTCAAATTTTATTCCAATATTTGATAGTACCACCTCTGTCCATTCTGATGTGTTTGTCCTGATTGTGTCAAAGACACTAGTACTGTCAGTGTCGTTGGACATCCCGGGAAAAAATCTGCAGGTGAATAAAAGTAATGGGGAACGAAATCAATATAATGTTCGTATGTTTTGTTTATCTCTCCGTAAACTAGGAGAACCATCTCACGGAGGGAAAAGTGAGAAATTCTCTGTTGGTAATGAATGAAGGGAAAAAGTCACACTATATGTTTTGTATGAAAACTGGCACATATGCATACTTTTTTTTTATATAGGGGGAAATCCATCTTCGTTTTGTATGAAAATGGTATTGATCGCATATAAATATATATATATATAACATCTTCATGCCTTATATATCATGTACTGTAGTACGCCGCTAGATTAAAACTGACGTGGAAAGGTAACATATGCCCACCGAAAGCTCTTTTTTTGAGAGCCCAGGTGGTCGTGTGGTCTAGCGGGACGGCTGCAGTGCAGGCGATTTGGTGTCACGATATCACAGTAGCATGGGTTCGAATCCCGGCGAGGGAAGAACCAAAAATTTGCGAAAGCAAATTTACAGATCTAACATTGTTGGGTTGATGTTTAGACGAGTTGTATATATATATATATATAGGGGGGAAAATCGTAATACTTATTTTGTTTGGAAATTGGCAATAATTTTGATTGGTTTCACATTTGTAATTTGTAGGGCCCTTTGTAGCTTCAATTTGTTGTTCGGTGACGTGAGTCAACATGGTCAAGGCTCCGTGTTGCCTGTCTCACGGTCTGTCCGTCCGTCCTTCCGTCTGTCCGGCGACCACATGTCGCACCGTAAATGACAGCAACTTTCTGGGTAAAATTTCATGAAAATTAACATAGTTGTTTCTTTTGATGGTCAAACGATCTGTATACTTTGTGGTGAAAATAGGATTCAAACTTTTTGAATTACATGACTTTTTAACTAAAACAGGTGTGTGTTTTTCTCACATGCGTATTGCTTTAAACTTTACACACTTCTTAGTTATATTAATCTGAAGATCTGTATATTTTTTGGTGATGAATCAAAATTTTATTTAAGAATTATTGAGTTGTTGTAAAAAAAAAAAGAAGGTTTTTTTCACATGTTGCACCGTATCTCAAATACGTACGTACCATTAATGATTATTGCTTAAAATTTACACACTTCTTAATTATATTAATCTTAAGATCTGTATATTTTCTGATGATGATTCAAAATTTTAGCTTAGAGTTATTGAGTTTAAAAAAAGGGGGGAGGGGTTCACATGTCGCGCAGTATCACATAAACCATTACAGATTATTGCATAAAACTTCTCACACAAGACGGAGGGCGTAGAATGCGCTCATGGCACAGCTATTTATCAAAGTTAGGATAATCCTTCAATTTAGTGTTAAACAAACGAATTATCCCCACAAAAAACATGCATGCAACTTTGACGCATTGAACTTTACTAATTTGTTATCTCGTTTATAGTTTAAAAAAAACACGTAAAAATACGACGATTTACAGCCTACAGTTGTTCACGGTGATGTTACGTTTGTTTTAACATTTTGTGGCATTTTTTCACCTACATTTAATTTCTCACTTTAAGTTTTGATGATGCATACCGTAAAAACGAAGTTGGTGTCCCTAGCATTATTATTTTACATCATCAAAGCGAAAATTTATGTATCAACAAGAAACATCTATGAATTGGAATTAATGAATTCCGTGATAGAAGGTTGCAGCTCACAAGGAATCTACTTAGTCTAAGAGTTCCAAGTGCATGAAGAAAGGCAAATTGTCCATTTGTAAGTTTAGCGGACACCATCACGAGTTGAATGACCGATATGGAATATCCGTTTCACAAATGAAGCTGATAAATTATTCCATGTATATAAAATATAACATGTATAAAATTTCTCTTTTCTACTTGAAATATCAATGCTTTAGTGCTTAAAAGTTCTGATAGAGGGAACACATTGTTTGAAATTTTTTCGTCGTTCAGTATTTTTGTAATTTTACCTTTTAAATTGAGGCCACTTGAACGATACATTTTGAATTCAAAATGTTTGAAACAATAATTGTCGTTAGCAGTGTCCAGTATTAATAAATATTATGTACATTGGCATCATTTGGTTCCAACCTTACTACGACTATGTCAGTTTATTTTCGATTAATGAGTTTGACTGTTCCTCTGGTATCTTTCGCCCCTCTTTTAGACATATATTGATCGACGCCTACCTTGAAAAACTGCGCATTATCCTTTATCCGCCTTTACGTCAGTTACCAGACTCATCCTCTGCGTGAATCCATATATGTGCTGACAATGCAGAAGTTGTTTTAATATTAATGCAATAGTATTTCACATCAACACACTAATAACTTTTGTACTTGTCCATATTACTTGTCGGGAGGGTTACTTTAACAGAAGGAACTGAATTGACTGCAAAACCATTGTTTGAACGTTACTGAATGTCCCGAAGTGGATAAGTCTAACAATGTGGCTGAAAAACTGAGCGTGATTTTTTTTTATTATTGTTAAGAATTTTCAGAGGATTTTCTTATCAAACTGACCGATTGAAAAAATGGATTTTATTATTAGTTTTTTTGGCTAGAAGTCAGTCGAAAAAGTACCAATCCTATTATGATTTTACTCATAGAGGTAGATGGCTAATACGAACCTACATATAAAGTAAACAAGATTGCATACGATGAAATGTCTCGCCATTTCAAAACTTATCATTGAACATGTTTTTACAACAACTAACACATAGACAACTTTACATGATCCAAGAAAATGAGGTTAATGTCATATAAATCAAACAAGAAATACATGTTGAATACAATAAAAAAAAGTTGACCTATTGCTTATATTGGTAAGAAACAGACTTAACCACGAAAACTAAACATTGACCATGGAAATGAGGTCAAGGCAAGATGAACCGTGCCAGATAGACATGTAAAGCTTACAATTCTTCCATACAAGAAATAGTGTTCACCTATTGCTTATTGTTTAAGAAAAACAGGTAAAAACTCAAAAACTTAACACTGGACAATGAACCGTGAAATGAGTTCAAGGTCAAATAAAACCTGCCAGACTAACATGTACATCATCAAATATTTCCATGCACCAAATATAGTTGACCTATTGCATTTAGAATTTGGAAAAAAAAAATAATACTCAGAAACTTAACATTCACCACTGATCCATAAAAATGTGATCAATGACATCTGCCAGCTAGACATATTCACCTTACAACCATTTCATACACCGAAAATAAAAGATCTATTGTATACAGTATAAGAAAAACAGAACAAATTTCATTTTAATGAAATGAGTTCGAGGTCAACTGAAAACTGTTTAACGGGCATTAGGACCTTGGAAAGTCGTATGTATGAGACCAAAAACATCATATGCAGTAGCATCACCACTACATCTATCCTTTAAATAATCAGCTTTATGGTGTATTTTGTTAAAACAAAAGTGCACACGCTGAAATGTCTCGCCTTCTTAAACCAATCGTTGATATGTTGATAGTCCTAAATATATAGCTTTATTACAAGTCACATAAACTTAACCAAGAAAAATAAAAAGTGAACAATGAACTATGAAAATGAGGTCAAGGTCAGATAAACCATGCCAGGCAGGAATGCACAGCTAACAATTATTCCATACAACAAATCTAGTTGACCTATTACTTATAGTTTTAAGAAAAAAACAGACCAAAACACAACAAGAGTGCACACACTGAAATGTCTCGCCTTCTTTAATAATCATTGATATTATGTTGATACATTTTGTAGTTCTAAGAATAAAGCTTTATTACAACTGTCACATAAACTAAACATTAACCAAGATAGCTAAACAAAGACCAATGAACCATGAAAATGATGTCAAGGTCAGATGAACCATGCAAGGCAGACATGTACAGCTAACAATGCTTCCATACAACAAATATAGTTGACCTATTACTTATAGTTTAAGAAAAATAGACAAAACACAAAAACTTACCACTGTGCAATGAACCGTGAAATTGAGGTCAAGGTCAAATAAAACCTGCGGGACTGACATATAGATCATAATATATTTCCATACACCAAATATAGTTGACCTTTGGCATATAATATCAGATAAAAAGACCAAAACTTAAAAACTTAACTTTGACCACTGAACCATGAAAATGAGGTCGAGGTCAGATGACATCTGACCGCTAGACATGTACACCTTACAATTATTCCATGCAACAAATATAGTAGACCTATTGCATAAAGTATACGAAAAACAGACCAAAACATAAAAACTTAACTATAACCACTGAACCATGAAAATGAGGTCAAGGTCAGATGACACATACCAGTTGGACATGTACACATTACAGTCCTTCCATACACCAAATATACTAGCCCTATTGCTTATAGTATCTGAGATATGGACTTGACCACCAAAACTTAACGTTGTTCATGCACTGATCCATGAAATGAGGTCGAGGTCAAGTAAAAACTGTCTGCCGGGCACGAGGACCTTGCAAGGTACGCACATACCAAATATAGTTATTCTATTACTTATAATAAGAGAGAATTCAACATTACAAAAATTCTGAACTTTTTTTTTAAAATGGTCACTGAACCATGAAAATGAGGTCAAGGACATTGGACATGTGACTGACGGAAACTTCGTAACATGAGCCATCTATATACAAAGTATGAAGCATCCAGGTCTCCCCCTTCTAAAATATAAACCTTTTAAGAAGTGAGCTAACACCGCCGCCGCCGGATCACTATCCCTATGTCGAGCTTTCTGCAGGCTCGACAAAAAACTTAACCCTGAGCAATGTACCGTAAAAATGAGTCCAAGGTCAATTAAAACCTGTGCGACTGACAAATAGATCATAAAATTTTTCCATACACCAAATATAGTTGACCTATTGCAATTAGTATTAGAAAGAAATTTTTAAACATAATAATAAAGTACTAACACCACATACAACTGTTTTATCCATGTTTTTATCATAAAAAGTGGTACATTTAGAAAATGGTTATATTGTTGCCTTTGGCAGAATAAATAGTACTGTTTTTCCTGTATAAAGAATGCTTTTAAACTTTATGAATTTACACACAATGTGGGATTGGATTGGAACTCATTTCTATCTTTTATATAATATATACATGTTGTCCCCCAATTACACAAATTATCTTTCCCTTTTTCTCAAATGTGAACGAAAAAGACTTATCCCAGGGTTTGTACTAACATGCATTGATTAACACGGCGAGTGTCACATAGTGGAGCATAATCTGCTAACCCTTCCGGAGCACCAGGGATCATCTACGGCTTTTGTGGTGTTAGTGCTGCTCAGTCTTTAGTTTTCTATGTTATATTTTGTGAACTTTTTGTCTTTTCGTTTTTTGTTTTCTGCAATGAAAGTCACATTCGCAGTTGATTATACTGTAATAATCTTTAAATTGTGTATATTGAGTTTGAATATTTCTTCGCCTCTTTTTAACGAAACTCCGTAAAATTTTTGTTGAAAAGTGTATTATATACAAATTAAAATTATTAAAACTAAAGTTGGAACCTATAAAAACACTCATATTTAAATGATACAAAAGATATAAAAAAGATCCTGTAAATTGCATGTTTCTCAAATCTCTTCATCGTGTTTCAGAATGTCCTAAAGCAAAACTCCTCTGAATTGTTTCTCTTGCATGACCAGTTATTTGTTCCACAAGGACCTTCGCGAACTTTAACCTGAATAATCCAGTCATTATATTACGATCACTAAAATCACTCCATTAACGAGAAAAGAAGTGGATATAGAGGGCGCTGAATTATTCAAGTTACGCGAACACAAAATACAACAAAATTGGATCTTCATAGTATAAAATTGCGAATCATTCAATTCAATAATGTTCTAATTGTTTTTCTTTATTTTTCGCTTGTTGTACCCAATTGTGTGCGATTACAAAAAAACTTTGGTTTCGTCTTCTTTTTCTTTTTATAAAATTAAAATCAAATAATAATGTCCGTGGGACACAGATGATGTGCCCGCTTGATTAGACCTAACCAAAGAACGGTAAAAGTGACGCCATGCACTCACATTGCAATCTGATCTAAGTGTTGTGGTAATAAGCATTGTGTAGAGAACGGAAACCAATTTTTCGACGTATGGGCGGACGGGCGGACGTACGTATCAGCATACGTACGGACGAATAGAGGTACCCTTAATGCTCCCTGCGAGGATGGATGATGAGGGCATTCTTACTTAGATTACATTTGTGGTGAACATTGCTGACATAACTGTAATGTTTGCCACTTGACTAATTAAAATCCTTCAAATCACCTGATTATGTTACGCTTTCCCCAAAAATGGAATTTAAACAGTGCTCAATATTTAATGGATCGTCCTGAACATGCAGCAAAAATTTGCCACTGAACGTTTTAGCAACCAACAATCAATCAATTAATGTTTAATCCAAATCATTAAAACTAAAGACTGCAATTACACAAACCACACTTAAAACTTGGGTTATTTAGGAAAGATATGCATATTATAACCAAAACCTATGCTCCACATGTGGCACCCGTCGTGTTGCGCATGTAAGTACAAACAGTTGATATGTCTGAATGGGTAGTTCACATTCGGGGAAAGGAAACGGAATTGTAGATACGAAAATTGAAACATATTCGTAATCATCTATGAAACATATACTTCGCGAAACATGATTATCATTTGATATAACAGCTAGTAACATTAACAATACAAAAGTCATTTTATCAGATGCGCAATAAGTGTCTCTTCAGTAATGCAAGTGGCCCAAATATGTTAACTGATTCCAAAAACTAATACCAAAGTTGAAACGCTGAAATCGGTCAAATGGTTGACTTGTAGGATTGTGAAATACGAACCTGACTGAATGGCCTCCGAAGAATTACCGAAAACTGAGTGATGCGCCTGATCACTCAACGAACGAATACTCTGAATGACAAGACTACTCTGGGACAGAATTTCTGGTATGTTTAACTAACTCTTGAGACTTTCGAGCACGCGATGTACAATTTAATAATTCAGCATGACACACTTTTATTTCCGAAATACTGTTTTCAGTGTAAAGTCTTATCTTATTTATTAAAAGTACAAACATGTATGTGCCTGGTGTTCATATGATGAAATCATAATCTTTCAGTCAGTTTAATTGAAGTCTGGAGCTGGCATGTCAGTTAACTGCTAGTAGTCTGTTGTTATTTATGTATTATTGTCATTTTGTTTATTTTCTTTGGTTACATCTTCTGACATCAGACTTGGACTTCTCTTGAACTGAATTTTAATGTGCGTATTGTTATGCGTTTACCTTTCTACATTGGCTAAAGGTATAGGGGGAGGGTTGAGATCTCACAAACTTGTTTAACCCCGCCGCATTTTTGTGCCTGTCCCAAGTCAGGAGCCTTTGGCCTTTGTTAGTCTTGTATTATTTTAATTTTAGTTTCTTGTGTACAATTTGGAAATTAGTATGGCATTCATTATCACTGAACTAGTATATATTTGTTTAGGGGCCAGCTGAAGGACGCCTCCGGGTACAGGAATTTCTCGCTACATTGACCTGTTGGTGACCTTCTGCTGTTGTTTTTTTTCTACGTTCGGGTTGTTGTATCTTTGACACATTCCCCATTTCCATTCTCAACTTTATGTATACACTGATGTTAAATGGTTGTCGTTTGTTGATGTGGTTTATAAATGTTTCTCGTTTCTTGTTTTTTTTTATATATATTATACCGTTGGTTCTCCCATTTGAATAGTTTTACACGATTAACTGTTTGGGGCCCTTTATCGCTTGCTGGCAGAGATGGGTCCGATTACTTTCAATGTAATTGATTAAATTACAATTACTTTGTCATGTGTACGATTAAACTAAATTAATGATTACATCATTTCTGAAAGTGTCTGATAAAATGAATGATTACATTGGCAAATTAATCATGATTACATCTGATTACAATGAATTAAAAAGAAAACATTTTGCATGATGTCAATGAATATATAATATATAACTACAGCATTTTTTAGAAAGTATTGTGTTTCCTTATTATTAAATGATAACTTCAAACTTCATCTATTTAATAAACATCAAAAGTTCACTTCATACATACATGAACATTGTGTCACTGGTTATGTCGACCCATTTTAACTTTATCATCATTATTAAATCTCTGAACTATTTTGACTTCAATTGAATATAGCTTTTTAAAAAGTGTTTGCTGTTTGTCTTCTGACATATTATAAACTGTATTGTTTTTTGTTTTAAGGTGCAGTTTATGGGAGTTAAAATATGGATGAAATAAAGTGACCAGTGTAATCAAATAGTAAACAATATACAAGTACTACTAAAAATCATTGCATTTTACATGTTCAGTCTAAATACATACAAAAATTTGCTTATTTTAAACAAGATATTTGTCCTACTTTTAATAAATTTTGTGCTTATTAGTATATAATCACAAGTCTGATTTATCTTTTACCATACATATTGTCCTACAGCTATAGTCAGTTGGTAATTGCAATACAAAACAATCCTTAATTGGTTTCCTACCTGTCAATTCAAAGTTGACAAAATCACAACATTAACAAAAGATTATAATTAAGGGTTAAAAGAAAAGTATTACTTGAATATAACAGTTATCAGCAAATATATATGTATAGCAGAAATAGCAGCAACATCGCTTAGACCAGATATAGTCATTTGGTCACAGGGAACTAGGCAGGCGGTCTTGCTGGAACTGACAGTCCCATGGGAAGACAGAATAGAGGAAGCTTATGAAAGAAAGATGGCAAAATACCAGCAGCTAGTAGAGGATTGCAAACAGCAGGGATGGAGAACGTGGTGTTTGGCAATAGAAGTAGGGTTCAGGGGCTTTGCAGGACAGTCAATGTGGCGGGCACTTAGGACCTTGGGAGTGGTAGGAGCAGAGAGGAAGAAACTGATTAAAGAAGTGTGTAGAGAAGTAGAAATGGCATCACAGTGGATTTGGAGGAAAAGAGACGAAGTGTGGAAAAGTACAAAGTGTTAGAACAATGAACAGTTATTGTGTAGATAATGGACAGATATAGATATACAGAACAGCATTCAGTTACAGAAGAACAGCAATGACATCAGCTGAGACATCGGAGCCGTGTAGGCCATCATGTTCCAGGTTCAGATTGATCACCTGAGCCGGTGCACCTCTGGAGGTTGTTGTGGAATAGCGCCGAAACAGCCAAGGAAGGAGGACCCCACCTAATGATGGAATTGGATCAGCATTCCTTTGATGTTTACAAGGTAATACATCTTTAAATTGTGAATATATGTACAATATCTTTTACTAAGGCCAGACACATATAATTGTATTATATGTCTCTTTTTAGGCTAATGATGACTTTTCAATACTGTAACAGTTTATTTTTTACTGAAGTATACAAATTCATCAACATGATTTATAAAAAAAAAAGTAAACCAAACAATCTTTCACATATAAATTGAATAAGAATAACAAAAAGTTTCATTTATTTAACATAAACACAGTTTAAGATTTTTTTCATTGTGATCAGAATGTAATCATAAAGTAATCAGGATTACAGGGTATTTTGACAAGTAATTGATTACATTAAATTACATGTAATAAGATTTTCGGCTGATTACTGATTACAATGATTACTTGAGAAATTATAATCAATTACAGCTGATAACGATTACAATTACAACTACCCCAACTCTGCTTGCTGCCCGATATTAGCGAAGACTCAGTGTTAAAGACCGTACCTTGACTTATAATGGTTTACGTTTATAAATTGTGACTTGGATGGAAATTTGTCTCATTGGCATACACTACCAGCTGAGGTTTTGACTCAGTGTGAGTAATAAAAGATAAAATTAACCTCTGCATTAAAAACGAATTAATTTCCGATGGTATCACCAGCCAAGTCCATGGTCATTACTTTGGAACTGCCTGGAATTACGCAAGTTGGTGTCATTGATATTTCAGTTTATACCAAATTTCAAAAATTATTCTAAATCAAGGATACAATCTCCATCATGCTAAGCTCTGGTTATATGCACAGCATTAGCTGGATTTTCTTTTCGTTTAAGTTTCATTAGCTCTTCAATTATATAGGCCAGAAAAATGTATTGTCGAAATCCGCATTTATTGTAATTCAGTTGGTAACATGATGAAATGATGATTATCTCTTCAGTGATACTCATGGCAGTTTGATCTTTATTCTTAGTTGTTATTTTACTTTTCATCTAATTAGCTCTTAAATATAAAAAAGAATAATATATAAATATATAAATCAATTTAATTAGCAAAACTTTTAGATTTGAAATAAATAGTCTCATGTTTACATATTTTGAAGTTATCATTTTTGGGCATCAAACACAAAGGCTTTATCTCCATTACAGTTCGACACAAGAAGCCGATTTTCTTTCTTATCAAAATAAATTCCCCTTGGTGAGTCGATCCCTTTTAAAGTAGTAAGAATAACTCTGCATTTTGTACCATCAGGTGATATCGCGACAACATTGTTAGACCATTCCCCAGCAACATAAACATTGTCATGTCTATCAACGGTTACTCCATGTAATCCCGCGAGATTTTCCATCCTAAATTCCCAGAAGATGGCACCTTGCAAATCACAACGGTATAATATTTCACGATCCGTACACAGCAATCTCGTATCATCAACTTTCACGCAAGAAACATCATCTGAAGGTAACATGATTTTGCCTTTATATTTTCCCATTAAATCGACGATTTTCAAAATACGGCCACTTACAAAGTACAATCGGTTTTTATAACATGATAGTCCCCAACATTCATTTTTGCTATCTATTTGAACCTCCACTTTATGTGTATATATGTTTACAATCTGAACGATATGAACCATAGGATAAGATATAGCAACAGCATCGTTACGTATTCCTGTTATACCCCAAGGTTTATACGGCACGGGTATGTAACTAATATCGCTATTTTCTTCACTAAAAATTACTAACCTACTATTAATTATGTCAGTAAATATAAATTTATTTTCAAGGATAACACAATCAAAAAAACTTTGCTGTTTGTCCGCTGATAAATGTATCTCCTTGTTCAGATATACAAAAACATGAAGATCAGTTTCGACTATAGGTATCTGAGCTTCTCGGCAGACAACGTCCAGTTTTGTTTCTGAAAACATAGTTTGAGTGTTTCAATTTAAAACAGAATGTTAAGATCAGATTATTACATGTCATTTTTTAAATAAGACGTATGAACAGTCCTCGAGCCGTTTGCTCTTGGACTGATATTAACCATAATACATCTGCTAGGAAAAATGACTTGTTATGATATTTTTATAACATGCTTTAACAATGGAAAACATAACAGATTAATATATTGAAGTACATTGTAGAAGTTCAAAAAGTGAAATGTTCACAGGCGTCGGACGCCAAATGGAAAACATCCAATATAAAATCATTCTATTTCATATCTCAACAGAGTGGAAAACAACAGCTTAACACAGTTTTATATTGACCATAAAGTAAAATCAACAGTACACAATGCACACTGTTTGGAAAAGTTAAAAATCGTAAAGTAACTTTCTAACATGTCTAATATGCAATTTTAGAAAAATGCTTTTATTGTATCATTATTTTAACTTTTTGTAATTTTCATAATATATTTCCCTGTTTCTTAATACTAGTACTTGTTTTGTACTCTACTTTTTAGGTTTTCACTGAAAACGTATATATACTGAGTGCCAATGAAAACGCAACACTTGGTTTTTCAAAAATAAAATTTATATTAGAAATGATAATCTTTCAAAATGTTCTTGAAAATTAACAATTCTAACAATAGATCGATATCAAACAAAAATGTCTCATTGTCATCTTTCAGACGCTATAGGTAAACGAAACATCCAATGTCGAATCATCAACTTACAGTCCTAACAAAACATGTTACAACCCCGTTGTGCAGCGCAATCTCGATAGCGCCGTAGAACTAATCATCCCGGACGCTTAATGTAATCTCGAGAAATGTTGTTCCACTTGTCCCGCATATCAAACTCAAGCTGACTTTACGATATTGGTGGTGGTTTTCATCGTCTAAACCATGTCCAATCTGATGCAAAATTTGGTCTATCGGACCAAAATCGGGCGAAACACGTGACTTTTGTCCAAAATGGGTGCCACATGTCTATGAAACCACCACTGAAGGGTTTTGGTACACAATGAATGATTTTTGGTCTACAGAATTCGAGTTTTACGCCTTACGGCCGTTTAGATGTCTTTAAAAAAGACTTTGGTGCTTTTTAACAATTTATGCGCAAATGGTGCTTTACTGAAATTGCTCCAAATGATCTACTGTGACCACCATTGAACTCTCGTGACCTTTGTACACCAATCAGAGTCAATATCGAATATGTTTAAGACCAAATGTATCGATCTGGCTGAGCGTTTCTTGCTTTTTGTACCCCGGGATTTCGCTTATCATTAAATGATCATTTTGGTTGAATTTGTTGATGATTTGGGTTATTGTAGAGGCAACAACTTCAGTCTTCTCGTAATTGTATGCAGTGAAAGGTTTCATTGGATCATGCCCAAAACTGCATGTTGCTGTTTGTCACAAAGTCCTGGCATTTACTCAGATGTTTATTGCAGTTTCCTTACAATAAGGGCGGGAAAATTCATGACATTAGCCAAGCTTTAAATGACAAAATAGTGAAAATGGTGCGTATGTTGAAAAGCGGTGAACTCGGTTTATGTCCGTTCAAAATAGTCCTTACTTCGCATTTGTTCCAAAAATCACTCAACCATAAAGTTGTCGTCAATTGTCTTAAAAGTCATTTTAAACCAACTATACAAAGTTCTAATATAAATAAAATAAAAATTGTAAGATTTTTTTGAAAAACAAAAGTGTTGCGTTTTCATTGGCACTCAGTATATATACCATTGAGGTGTATTTCCCTGAATTCGCCGAGTAAATAACGCCGGGATGCCATACGGTAACGTTACGGAAAGGCATGTGATAAGAATATGCATGGTAAGCATGGTAAAAAAAAGCTTATCAACTCACAGTCAATGGATATGCTTAATATTAAACACTATAATTTAAGCAAAAGTTAAATAATGATTTAAAAAAAAGACAATAAGCGTATGAGAATATAAAATACTATCTGTGATGTACTTCTTGTTAAATCGCTCCACATGTCTATATCATTGAAGGCACTACGAATACCCTAGTTGCTACTTCATATCTTATTTGTTCCAAGTAGTTAAATCAAGGCACCGCTGTTTTAATTTTTTCCAGTGCATTCATGTTTTAGCTATATTTGCACTATGAATTTATAATTAAATGATACATACAATTTGAGAATGGGGAATATGTCAAAGAGACAACAACCAAAAGCCAACGACGGGTTTTCAACACAGCAAGCAAATCCTATAGGAACAATATTCCCCAATATTCAAGCAATAACCCTTTTATTGTATAGCAATATAATATTTGAAAGTAAAAACTAGGTCTTAACTAAGATTTCGTCGTTGATGACGTCATGAATTTTGAAGATTTATTGCACTAGTGCAATATTAGAAATTATTGCACGCTAACTTTTGGTTACTTTCTGTTGGAAATATTATATTGCTATACAATAATATGTATTATTGCATGCTAACAATGGTTTCAAAATCGTATTAAAAATATAATACCTTCAGATTTTCTCTTTTTGTAGTCCTGTGAACGGATAGTTTCCTGTGCTTCCGCCATTTGTTACAGTACGAATGATACAAGAATCTGAAAAGATCAATACACATTTGATATGATTCATCTCTTCATCAATATAGACATTATTACAATATCGCATGAAGTGGTATTTATATCCAAAGTAAGTAAGTAAGTAAGTAATTATTTATTATAGTGACATGTGTATCACAACATACATTTATACAATTATATACATAGCAATTTTATATTTACACCCGGCCCATTGGACCTATATGTCACTTTAAACAATATGATATCGTATCCGAAAACGTAAAAATTTACAAAATAAAAATACAGAATTAGAAGTAAAGTTGTTTTTTTCTATGAATAAAAGCCGAATTTACAAATTTTGCAAAGTACAGTGAATACACCCGCATCACACCATTATATTTACCATCATTCCGAAAATATTTGTGTTGGGCAGGAAAACCATTTTATTCAAAACGTATTGGAATAATTATTAATATGTTAATTCCTGAGACATACACATGTTATTTACTAGCAATTGGCCCATACCACTGATGGTGGTCAGCAAGTTCTCAAGGACATAAGCAACTCAATAGTCAAGAAATCAGTAATGGCATGATTTTTACCAATTTAATTATAAATTTCCCTGATGATATACGAAAGGTTTAAGAAACTAAGGTTTCAACTCGGCCTGGCAAAGTTCATCTAACTTCACTCAAAGTTAAATACATTAGAACTCTTTCGACTTCGATGCCAAACCTATGATTTTAATTAACAACATTCGTGTGATTAGGGTTTTTGTCAATTCCTTCTGATATTGAGCTAGTGGTTGAAAAGAATATGATGCTTAACTACACCAGTTTTATGGCAAAATAAATTCTTATAATTGATAATCAACACTGTTGTCATTAGGTAATTTTTAAGTAATAAGAACATACAGAACAAACATTATTTTATTTTATTTTTGCTTATCATGTATAGCTCTTTCGGTGAAGGATATAACTCGAAAGGAGTTTATCGTGCATAATTGCTTATAATTCATTGGAATTTCCATCATATACATTTTTGGATAAGTTTATCACATTGCCCTTATCATATTTTTGACAAAAATAATTTTGTTTTGTTTTGTTTTCTATTCTGACATCAGACTCGGACTTCTCTGTATGATTTTTAATTTTCGTTTCTTGTGTATAATTCGGAGTTTAGTATGACATTAGTATGACATTATCACTGAACTAGTACTCCGGGTGCGGGAGTTTCTCGCTATATTGAAGACCCATTGGTGGTCTTCGGCAGTTGTCTGCTCTATGGTCCGGTTGTTGTCGCTAGGACACATTGCCCATTTCCTTTCCCAATTTCATCACTTCTATAAGGCTATTAAAATGTATCGCGCAGCATATACATGACTTCCAACATTCCAGCACATACATGTGTTAAATAAGTATTATAAATAGCTGAAGAAAAAAATGTTGATGTAACACATGCTCAATTTAAACTAATCGTGCATTTGCTTTTGTTTTCTCTCACTGCAGCTACATTTTATTGTCTGTAACAATTGATGAAGATTTAGATGAAGCACGTCCTTTCTTAAATTTGAATTGTTTAAAATTTCCTCAAAATTTCCTCAATGTATTCATTTGGAACAATAAATTTGTCATTTTCAATCTAACACTTGAGTTAAAAGTTTTTTTTTTTTTTTAACTAAATCAAGTTTACAGTAGTCAATTAGTGGTTTTTGAAGAATCAATATTTATAAACTTTATCACAGTTCTCTACTAATAACACAATATTCTGTATGGTTAACAAACACGACGTTGCTAGTCAACTTCCAATTTTTCTCCCCACAATGAACCAACAGTAAAAAATTCTTACCACTTCGCATTAGCAGTCGTTACTCATTGACCTCCAGAAAATTACTGAATATTTATCTGACAAATTAAATAAAGATATTATCTGCTACTGAAAGTATGGGAAAATTTCATAATTTTGTTACTTTACAACGTTTCCTTTCATTTACACAAAAAGATATGAATATAGATCTGAAGTGTTAATATCCTATCCAATCTTTCCAGGAAAACTCAATAACATTTTGTTTAAGGGGTGATAAGTGATTTTTTCTATTATCACTTAATATATAACTATGCTCACTTATAGTTAACGTTTTACGTCCTCAAAACACTCTATTGTCAATTACAGAGAAAAAAAATTATGTAACTAAAATCAATAGAAAAGTAGTTCCCTTAATCATGAATTAAAATTTGTGAAACTTTAAATATCTCGTTGTTTCTAAACCACAGTGGATATGAACAAATAACCAACGGCCTAATTTTATTTCTGTAAATTTTGATAAAAAATTGAAGACTAAAAAGTTATTGAAAAAAGTTTACTCTATGAAAAGGAATTAGTATACATTGTATTTATGTTAGAATAATGTTTTTATGATAAGTTAAAAAAAGTCGTTCTCTAACAGTACAAGTCCTCCTCATACAATTAAGAATTCCTATATCTACTAGTACAAATGATATTTTAATGTATACTTAAAACAAAACAGTTCAAGAAATTATCGCTTTACTTTTATCTTCAAGTAGAAATTGTGAAATGCAAATGTTTAACCTCAGAATCGGGGATTGTACGACATGCATACGTTCGTAAAAGTACACATTAATAACACTATTTTTCTTCTTCATAATGAAAGCATCCTATTTTTTTAACACCTATAATGAGAAGGTAAGTCTTATTTTCATTTAATATATTTCACAACAATTTTATGTCCGAACATTGATTAGAATGATTTAAGTAAAAGGAGGAACGAACGATACCAGAGGAACAGTCAAACTCATAAATCAAAAATAAACTGACAATGCCGTGGCTAAAAGTAAAAACGAAAAACAGACAAACAATAGTACACATGACATAACATAGAAAACTTAACAATAAGCAACACAAAACCCACCAAAACTAGGGGTGATCTCAGGTGCTCCGGAAAGGTAAGCAAATTCTGCGCCACTTGTGGCACCCGTCGTGTTGCGCATGTTATTACAAATCCGGTAAATAGTCTAATTCGGTAGGTCAAGTAAAGATACACACATATGGTTCAAAAATTCAATTCGAATAGATTTCTTCGTGGACTAAATTATATTGAATTCCACCAAGTGAAAGTCATTTTCTGATTGTGACTCAATGAGAAAAACAAATACAATGAATTATCCCTTAATGTGATTACAGCTTGAACTCTTGAAATACTTCTGATTCACAAACCACCTGTTTTTTGGGGAATATCTAGTATGCATAGCTATTTTGTGTTGTTTGCGTATCTGTTTCTGGCAATGATCTCTATGAATCTTCTCAAAGAGACTCAACTTAACATGCTTAACTTGACTGAAAACTGCATGTTGAATAGCGGACATTCAAATTGAATTCTAAGCAAGAACAAAGGTAAGCAAGGCTGAAATTATGCAGCATTGCCCCATGTTTTTACTATTACTAACAAATAGTGATAGTACATATGACCAACCTCTAGGCCCAAGTGATTATCGTTGTTGTTTAGTTCCATAAGCATTTACATGTTGATAAATATAATGTAAATGATGAAGTAGAAGGTGTTCTAAATATTAATCACGAAGCTGTTAAAAGTGACACAAGGTATAACAGAGGGACATTGAAACTCATTAGTCGAAAACATCATGTTGCATCCGTCGTGTCGCTCATGAATGTACAAACCCGAGGATAACACTTATTAAAAAAGCGGTTTTCGGAAAAGGTAATAGTGTTAAAGTTACGCTACAAGACTATATCCGTCATCATATGTAAAACAGATATTCCATAACGGTCAACCTACATGCATTGGCGTGCATAAGTTATCAAATGGATGATTTCAACTTAACCGCGTTGAACTTCTGATTCAACATCGTTCTTGTCATTTGAAACCCCCTGTAAAAGAATTTTAACACTGAGTTATACTCCAGTGATTCAGTAGGAATACGCCATTGCGGAAATAATGAAAAATAGTGAAGTAACAAAAATTTCGAAATAGTAAAATCGAAGGTTCTAACACATCAAATAAAGAGACAGCAATTGTCTTATTCCTAACTTTATATTACATGCATTTTATAATGTATAGAACATTTGAATAAACCTGGTTTTATAGGTAGCTCATTTAAAACCTGTCATTTGTTTGAAAGTCACATTGCATTCCATACTTTTGACAACTATTTGTGAGCAAGAATACATAGACGTAATATGCCAAGGCTCCGTGTTGACGACCGAACTTTGACAAGTTGTGACTTGGCTGGGAAGTCTTATTGGAACGCATACCACATCTTCTCATATCTATATACTAGTAATTAGTAAAATTTTAAAACAATATGGAGTACAGCATTCAACATTGCGTTATATTATTGATGTTCATCGTACCAATGGATAAAAATTGTTGATTTTGATGGGTATGTTTGTTGTTCCTACAGAAGGTGTACACATAAACGAAGTTTTACAACTTTGAAATGCACCCTCTCTGGTAACAACTGCATTGTATTGTATTAATTGTCCTTGATATATCGTCTGCTTCATAAAAATGAAGCTTTCGGTGGCCGGGTGCTACCGTTCCACGTCAGTTTTAATCTAGCTTCGTACGACAGTACATAATATATAAGGCATGGAGATGGTTTTTTTTTGTCTCAGAGTAGTGTTTGAGTCATTTTTGTCCATTTGTTATGATGAAACTTAATCACTATAACGCGAACAACTATGTCATCAAAGAAAACCAACATCTGAACTTTATTGACAAATCACATAAGCAAAAATAGAATCATAAGAGCCTGTGTTGTTCACCTGATTTTTTTTTAACCATGGACACTTTTAAAAATCATCACTGATGGGGTTTAAAACTATTACGATTTAACTGCAAATTTCGATAATGTTAACTTTTCCTGCTGATAATTTTCCTTTTAAAAATTTGTTTTTATTTCATATTTCTTATATAGTTCTTCGAATATTATGCAAAAACGCAATTCAGCAGTTATGAGAAACATTTCTGGTAAAAGTCGACTGTTAGTTATGACATAGAGGAATCATATGTAGAGCTCTCTATTTTAAAAACTATTTTAAATCGAATTATTCTTTTTACATCGTTTTTTAAAATAATAGAAAAAACTTTCATTTTACCTTATGTTCAAATTGAGCCACGTAAGCCATCCTGGTTGACAATATGGTCATCCGATATATGTTGAAACTAGATTTCCCAATGATGACTGTTGCCAGGATATGTTAAATTTAGTCTTGTTGTTTCATGGGAAATAACTGGTTAAAGTTAGGAGACGACGACGGACGATGATAGACGAGGAACACCAAGTGTTAACAAAAGCACACTTTGCCTTTTAGGCCAGATGAGATAAAAATGAAAGACAATAATATTAATAAAGAAAATTCAAATCACAATAATATAATGGCAGCATGTCTAAATACCGAGCCACACCAAAGGATATAACAAAAAAAAACAAGTACAGAATTATTAAAAGACAAATACAAAGAACATTATAATACTAAATTGATAAGGGGAACAACCTCAGTTCCTAAGGCCATCGTGTATTATATGTAAGTTGATACGGAATATCTTGGTATCTGCTGATGAACCTTTCTTAGAAAAGGTAATAGACGTTTATAGGCATAACCCTGGTTTATCAAATTTCTGCTCAGACGCTTGTGACGTTTTATTAATCGGAGTAGCAGCTTCCAGCTCTTGCATACCGAATACGTTCGGAATGTATACGACGTCGGTAAACTGCTGCTACGGTGGCAATATATAAACAATGGTATATTCCAAATAATGTTGAGCAATTTATGGAAGATGATAGTAACCTTAACAATATTGAGTCAACAATAAGAAAGTTATTATGATCTATAGTTATGTGATCACAAGCATTCATTGAAAGCACACCTAATGTAATAATCACTGTATGTGTGAAAGTTTTGTTAACGTTGTTATCTTATTACACTCAAATAATTCAATTAATTTTCTTTTGAATTTGTAAAACTATGAATTTGTCTACATATGTCATTTTGGAGCCTTATGCGTTTGGGTTTAGCTCATGTTGGAGACCGTACGGTAACCATTATCTGTTAACTTCGATATCATTTGGTTTCTGGTTGAGTTCTGTGTCATTCGCATCTTTTCAACTTTTTATTTTTATAATGTTTCTCATATTGATGATAACTATACTTAGGATATAAACCAACTAAATAACAAACTAACTAGCTTTGAATTAGCTTTGAATAACTATGAGTACTCTTGTGTGCTTGTGTCTATTGGTTTGTTGTAGGTGCGGGCGTTTATACCTCGTACCAATTTATTGAATTAATTGCTACTATATTTACAGTTAGTCTTAATGTTTTTCTGAATATTTTCGCAATTTGCTTGCTATTAGGGGTTCCGATGTGAACATATTTGTTCACATCGGAACCCTTATAGCTGACGTCATTAGATCAAATAGGTAATTCACGAGTAAATCTGTAAGAACCGATTCCCCCCATTGATAATCACTTTGTAAACAGAAATGCATCTTAAAACCAATGAAGGTAAAAACACATTCTTAGGTACAAGACATAACGATATACATCTTAAGTAAAGGTACATAGTATTAGGTCCCTAACACATGAGATATGTAAAAGTTAGTAAAAGTATGGTAAATATTCTTTGAAAAATAAAAGAGAATAACTATGGTAATACATGGCGTTGATAGTTTATTTTCGATTTATGTGTTGTAACGTCCATCTGGTAGCTCTTCCCCCTCTTTTACGTCGATAATCCAGATCATGAACAACATCTTAAATTCATGATTTAAAGTTCAACTTTCAGTAGTTGGGGTATGTACTTAATAAGTAACGATTTTTTTGTCAAAACAGAGAGAATCTAATCAGGACGACGAACTGATGAAATCATTAATGATTGAAAACGCACTTTTCACCCAAAAATTATAGAAAAATAAAACAAACCCGACCAAAAATTGTCAACAGTTAAAGCTCCACTCATGATACTTGTTATGTGACGTCTGTTTAAAGACTTCGACTTCTAATCTCTAATAGCGCATCATGCAAAAAAGTTTACTAAATGTCTGTTAATTTATCCAAAGACAAGACTAAATATTTAGACAGTTTAATGTGCCATTTATTTTAACAAAGTATTTCAATATTCAAAATGATTAGAATTAAACTATCCTTTGAAGTAAATTAGAAATAAATATGATCATGCTAACACTTAACAAGTTTTCATTCTTTTTGGTATTAAAAACGACAATTGTATCTCCACTACAGTTGCACACAAGAAGTCTCTGTTCGTTCTTATCAAAGTAAATTCCCGTTGGTGAGTCGATCCTGTCTGAAGTTGTAAGAATAACCCTGCATCGTTTGCCACTTGGAGATATGGAGACGACATTGTTTGACCATTCACCAGCAACATATACATTCCCACGTCCGTCAATAGTTACCCCATGTAATCCGGTGAGTGTGTCAACCTTGAATTCCCACTTAATAGTACCTTGTAGATCGCAGCAGTACACTATTTCACGATCTGTGCAAAATAATCGTTCAGCATCCACAGCTATTTTGGAAATATCAGCTGAAGGTAATGGAAAAGAGCCTTTCGTGTTTCCCTTAACGTCTTTTATTATAATAACACCACCACTTACATAAAACAAAAGATTTTCATGAAATGAAATTCCCCAACATTCATTTCTGGTTTCTATTTGAACGTCCACGGCACGAGTACATATATTTATTATCTGAATAATGTGTACCCAAGGATATGAAATTGCTACTGAATCGTTTGTTACACCTGTTATACCCCAAGGTTTATATAACAATGGTAAATAACTAATGTTGTTATCATCCTCATTAAAAATTACCAATCTGCTATTATTTATGTCAGTGAACACAAGTTTATAGATAAGTATAATACAGTCAAAGAAACTTTGTATTTTGTCAGCTGATAAATCAATTTCTTTGTTCAATACAACAAAAACAGGAAGATCATATAGAATTCTGGTAACTGGTATCTGTGCTCCTCTACATGCATCGTCGTTTGTCAATTCTGAAATTTATACATATTTTACTTGTATGTAATTGTATTATTTAGAAGATATCTAACGAACTAGTATCACTGACTTTAATTCGAGAATCACTATACATGCTGTAGTAGGACTATGAATTGTATTTGTGTTTTGTTACGGTAATGTTCGTTGATTTGTATATAAAATAAAATATGAACCCCGAGCTGTTTTCGATTTGTTTAATATCATTAATTAATTATTTTGTAAAACAAGAAGAATCTTTGAAGTTCTTCAAATCTCATCAAATACTTCCCAATTGCTTTTTAACAATTTTATCTATCATAGAGTGTCACATCATATTCATCAAATTGATAATCTAAGTTGTAGGTTCATAACCATGTCAAAAAAGTAATCTTACATTACCCGAAGAACCTTTTCAGTTTGTTTGGTTTTGTTTGCAAATATTTTTAACTTACCAAGATGTGAAGCGCATTTATATTTGATCTCCTTTCTTTTTCCCAAACATTTATTTTGTTCAAATTCGCATGTTTCTTGGATTCCAATATGATGTACGCGACAAAATACGTTTTTTTTTTTTAAAGAAGAATAAAACTTAGCAGCCACAAATATATAAAAAAGTAAGACACTGACCACTTTTCATTTGCAAAATACTCATTTACAAATCCGCCGCCTCAAATAAGAGCTGCAATGTCATGTACATAACCAAAATGTGGGGAATTACATGAGATTTAATAATTTTCTACTGTTACTATTATATTTATTTTGCTATTTGATTTATAAAAATATGAAATTTTCACTATTCCATTGGACAGGGTAATATCCCATTAGATTGACCATTATCCCATGCGATTTTGGTTAAATCCTTTCGGATTTTATTTAGTTCCATGGGATATCTGTTCACAAAAAAACTCATGGGACCATAATTATCCCATGAAATGTTTAATATCCCATAGGACAATATAAAGTTCTATGGGATTTAATTTATAAATATATAGATATAAATGTACAGTTATGTATATGTTACAATGGGACAATAAAACTAATTAAATGAAATTAAAGGGAAGTCAATGAGGGTCATCCCACCCCGTTGAATTTGCGAATGTGCTTTATTTTGTGAACGATCCAGATCCTTACCCTAACTTATATATATATATATATATTATAGGAGACAATACAATAAATGAACTGAATTAAAAGGGTTGTCCCTAGGGGGTCAACCCATCCCCTCTTGTTTGAAAACTTGTAAAGGATCAGGACCCCCACCCCTAAACCATATATATTCTGGTATGGAACAATAACACACATCAAATATAGGGAAAGTCCATGGGGGTCACCCAACCTGACGTTTTGAACAACTTTTAAATGGTGGAGATCCAAGGTGGTTAGGTGAATTTATTTCCGGATACCTCAACCCCACCCCTGAACCATATATATTCTTGTATGAAACAATAAAACAAATCAAATGCATATATATGGGACCATAGGAATGGCGAGTTTTGGAAGACTTTTATTATGCATGTCTTTTCACTACTGTTTTGATTAAATGGCATGTTGAACCTTTTTTAGAAGCCCTATCGCCTCAGAGACAAAATGATGCACAAGTAAGGTAAAGGTACGAAATAAATGCAACTATGAGTAGAAGCCATACCAGTGGAGGATTCCAAGAGTTGGAAGTTCAACTTGTAACCCCCTTTGTTTGGACAATCAATAGATTTAAATGGAAACATATAGATGGAACACACCCCTCCCTTTTTTGTCCCCGGTTGAGAACCCCTTATTGAAATGTTTGGATCTACCCTGGCATACCGCCTAGCTAGCTATAAAGGCTTCAAAAATATGAAATAAATCAAACAAGGAAATTAACGGTGTAGACAACTGTTTTGAATTTTAAAAAATAATAACAATTTAAGTATGACTTCAAAATTTTGTGTGCATTTATGTTTGCTTATTTTCAATAATGGTCAAAATTGCCTGATTGATGATTGTAATTTAAGAAAAATCTGCATACATGTTATAAAATGGGAAGTGGAAACTAGGAATTTGTCAAAGAGACAATAACCCAACCAAAGAGCAGACAACGACCGAAGGTCACCTATGGGTTTTCAATGCAGTGAGAAAATTTCGGCACTGGTCTTCAGCTCATAAATATATATCAGAAATGAGAATGAGAAACAGCTCTCAGTTGCATTTATCAAAAAACCTTACAATAAGTTCTAAATATCAGGATATACAGTTATTTTGCACGATTCTCTCGAAAGAGGCCGAAAGATAACAAAGGGACAGTCAAAATGTACACATGGAGCTGAGAAACTGTTAAATTTATCATGCTTATTTAACATTGAAGGCCTCGGAATAAATCTTAATATACATACTCTTGTACAAAGGAATGTAAGTATACAATAGATATATGGTCTTTAAAATTAAGAGTATTGATGCTATTTTAATGTTTATGACAAGATCTTAATAAAGTACATTAAACATTATGTTAAATTTTGTAATAATTTTGTTTTGTTTAAATATTTCGGCGGTTAGTATGACCTCCTTTTTTGGTGATGATGTTTTCGTTTTAAGTTAGGGAAAATTATTTGTATCAACAAAAATTAAAACAAACAGTTAATCCAGAATTATGTTTTATCATTTTTTATGTTTAGGTTGTCAGCAAAATGAAAAGAACAAATATATAGTTCAAATATCAAAATGTGTATGAGCTGAGGTTCAAGGTCCTACCCGTTTTCTATTTTCATATCATGAATGAATTTACAGTTTATATCATGGATAGCAGAGAAAGAAAACAAACTTTTCAATTTTCCTGCTTCTGAAGGATAAATGTAAAACATCTTGTTTTCGGTAAGTTTAATGCTCTGTTTTAATAGTGTTTGTGCATTCATCTGTCCAGTCTTTCCTCTAAATTGTATCCTCTATAAATTTTTGGTGAGTGTTCGCCATGGATTTCATTAAGTTTCTTGTGGATTTTCATGTGTATACTCAAAATATAGTACTAATATTAATGGGATTTTAGCATGACGTCCTGTCAAATGCTTGTTAATCATGTTCATGTTTATGTTTCGTTCTTATGTTGTACTGTTATAACACTGTCTCTGGTTATGGGGAAGGTTGGGATCCCGCTAACATGTTTAACCCGACACATTATTTATGTATGTGCCTGTCCCAAGTCAGGAGCCTGTAATTCAGTGGTTGTCGTTGGTTTATGTGTTACATAATTGTTTTTCGTCATTTCTTTTTTGTTAAATAAGGCCCGTTAATTTTTTTCGTTTTAATTGTGTTACATTAATGTCTTATCGGGGCTTTTTACAGCTGACTATTCGATATGGGCTTTGCTCATTGTTGAAGGCCGTACGGTGACCTATATTTGTTAATGCCGGTGTCATTTTGGTCACTTGTGGACAGTTGTCTCATTGGTAACATACCACATCTTCTTTTCTATATTACATTCCAGAACATATGAGTATTTGGACTGTATGCGTACAGCCTGTCGAATTTTAAGAAATTGGTCAAGTTCATTAAAAACAAATGTACATTACAGATCAACCTAACAGAAATCTTATGAAGATTAATACGAAAAGTTTCATTGCAGTTGAAATAAAAGCACATGACTTTGTTTGGTTGAGCTGGTACTAGACAGTACAAGTATACTCAAATGGTCTGACTTCGTACGGTTCAAATATTGACATGGTGTGGAACATTTATACATGGCTTAACATTAATATCAAACACATTCAATTTATATTTTGTGAACTTGGCAATAAGGTATTGGATAGAACTTTGAAATTTTGAGATTATCAAAATAAAACAAATATCCAAATTTTACTTGAAACAAAGAAGATGATTATTGATGTATGTACAACTGTATATAAAAATGAGACAGCAAGCCAAACAACACAGAAAATAAGGACAAAACAATATAATTTTTTATATCAATGTTATAATTTCAATTTGTCCAAAGAGGTCAAGGTAGTTTTTCTTTGAATACAACACAAGTTGAACTTTGTCAGAACTTCAAAAGCTTAAAGAAATATTGTTTCTGTTGTTTGCGTTTTGTATAATATTTTCAAATTCTTATGGACTGTTTATTATAATGTTATGATTGTCTTAAGTTTTAACATTGATCTTTTTATATATATATATATATATTTTACATACTATATAGTGTATTAAAATTACATTTTTAGGCTATCTACAATATCTATATCATATATATATATATATATAACTTGGGAATATTTATCAAAGGTACCAGGATCATAATTTAGTACGCCAGACGCGCGTTACGTCTACATTAGACTCATTAGTAACGCTCGAAATATTTATAAAGCCAAAAAATACTCAAATGTTATAAAGAAGAATAAAGTAATTGATTATTATATAGTATTAGAATAGGAAGTTGTACGTAGTATATTGCTAATTTAACAACTCTCCATCAGAGACAAAAGGATGTAGGAGGTGAGCAACTGATGATAGTTATCAAAAGTACCAGGATTATAATTTTATACGCCAGACGCGACACTGGAAACCATGAACAATCAGTAAAATCCAGAACGCATAGCTATTTTAACTGAAAATTAGATTATTGCTACATGTATGCAAATAATTTTGTTTATCATAACTTTAGATTAAATTGGTTCTTTTTCAGGAGGATTGGAATTCATAACTTAGAATAAATGGAGAAAACAAAGAAACAAGACCAGAATAAATTCAGAGACAAAAGTTGGTTCAGTTTTTATTTTCATCACTCAGTCAATGATTTGAAGATCTTTTAAATATCAAAAGATATTGAAAAAGGAAAAATCACAAAATACTGAACTTCAATCAATTCGGAAAGTCCATACTCACATGGCAAAATCCAGTAACAAAACACAAAAAAAAACGACCGGACAAGAACTGTCATATTCCTGATTTGGTACAAGCATTTGGTACAAGCATTTGTACCAAATGTAGAAAATTGGGGATTAAACCTTGTTGTATGACGCTAAGCCTCTCACTTCTCATCAAATTCTGTTATTTTTACATTCATGCGGTAACTAAACAGACACAATAAATTAAATACGGTACATCAGTCATCATCATATAATAACAATGTTTTGAAAGCACAATAGTGTCAATGTAATGTTCTATGCTGAATGACCAGGAAGTGGAATATACGATCACACAATACTGGATAATAAGAAACAGTCAATGTTTTGTGTGGAGGCTAGGGATATTGTGCGAAAATTTTTAGATGTACTTAAATATGTACTAATATGCTATGCCTAATAATAGAGTTCTTCATTGATTTCAAATGGTAAATAATTGTGTTTCAAGAAAATATTCTATAATTCATTAATAATTCAATTAACATTTCCAAAGAAAACAAGATAAATTTATAATTTGAATCCCATAGAATTTTGTTTTCTCCCATAATCCCATGGGATAATGGTCAATCCCATAGGATTTTGCCCTGTCCCATGGGATATTGAAAATATCATGTTTTATAAATGAAATAGCAAAAAAAATATAATAGTAACAGTAGAAAACCAATGAAAAATATTGAATCCCATGTAATTCTGTACATTTTGGTTATATACATGGCATTATAGCTCTTATTTGACGGGGCGGATTTGCAAATTTGTGTTTTGGAAATTAAAAGTGTCAAGTGTAATAAAACAAATCAAATTAGGGAAAAAACATGAAAATACCTCTAACTTTATCATAGCATACCAATACCGGAAATCTGACTTTTATCGATCAATTTTTTTTTTTAAAATAAAAAGATTACGAGTTGTACAGTTGGGAATACTCATGTCTGTAGTTCATATTGTGTTTTCTCTGCGACTAATATATTAGTATTCTCAGATGTCACGACATTCAATATATTCTCTGGAGCATATCAGTAGTCAGACCTACATAGGGACCTATCCAAGTCTTGATTTGAACAATGTTTGATTTATTTCGTTGAACACTTAAATTCGTCGATTGTAGGATATGGATTGTTTGAGTTGTTTTAGGTACTGTAATGATTGTATAGGAATTTTCAATTTTTGGTCTATAAGCATGAATTCAGTAGGTCTATTATTAATCAATGCGATGGACCACTACGAGTATCATGAAAATTGATATAACATTACACATTACCTATAGATTTACTCTGTTTATGGTCCTTTGTACTGTCTACTCGCTGTGAAAGCTTTGAATTTGCATGCCCCATATGTTAATAATGTGAATGATCTGAAAGTAAATTTGATTGACCTGTGTTTATGCGATTTACAGCAGTCTATAAGTAATAAATAGTCATTCGTTCGATGTGTTTGAGCTGACCAGTTTGGCATTCAAATTAGGGCTGTCTGTTTTGATATCACTCAAAGTTCGTTTTTTTTTGGTGATTTTACATTCTAATTTAAAAAATTTGCTTGGTACATGTAGATTTAACGATTTTAAGTATCTACTAAGACAATGATAAAAACTTTACCTTAATATTTGTTTTAGTTTGCTCGAAATTTTGTTATCGTTTGAGGAGAAACATTATCATGATTATAATCTACAGACAAAAATGGAGAAAAAAATTTAAGAAGTTTCATTCGAAGTCAATTCCAAAATTTGCATTTGAATATGATGTTGGAGATTCCTGAAAAGTAATATTCAAAACGGAAAGTTCTTTATCAAATGAAAAAATCAAAAGTTCAAACACATCAAACAAATGGATAACAGCTGTCATTTTCCTGACTTTGTACAGATATTGTTTTGTGTAGAAAATGGTAGACTGAACCTGACTAATCCTCTAACTTGTATGACAGTCGCATCCCCTTCCATAATATTTACAACGATGCGTGACAAACAGACATAAAAGGTAAAATGTCAATAATAGGAATACATCAGTCAACATTGTGTTATAACCTTACTCACTATAAAACATGCAAAACCAATCAAATATGTAATAAAGAAGCACGAAAAAAAGGCAAACATATCAAATTAAACAATCTCAGTCATTGCTTATCCAAATCCACTAATAACGAATTGAACGCTTGTAAGAATTGGGACCGAATCCGTACCCTGACATGCACATTTTTAAGTAAATTTGGCGATATTTAGAATAAAAATCATTACATCGTTTTGCATCAAATAGGTCATAATAAAATGACAGAGTGATTTGTTTCAGCATATAATAAATAGATAATCAAATATCCAATTTAAGACAATGTCCCCGATAAGCCTTGTCAACATATATCAAATCAGTAATTGAAATTGTTTGTTTTCCATACAATCAATATTTGAGCGAACATACAAGTACATTCCGTCTTAGCCGTTTTCCCTGTATATTATTGCTTTGTCTCCATTTGAAACTGCTCTTTTGTCTTGACACTGCCGTTATCAAAAAAAAAAAAAAATCATATTTGTTTTCAGCTTTTGTTTTTAGTTTCATTGTCATAATTACCTAATGCAATGGTTATCGGAGATAGATCATCAGATGTTAGTTATATACAGTTTGTGTTGTTAGATGTTAATTGTATCTAATGTTTTGTGGCAAATACTACATTGAGGTTTATAAATCCCTTAATCGTTTTGTAAAATTGTTCTCCATTGAAACTTCAATTGGTAAAGGATAAATGAAGATTCGTTAGTAGAAAAGGATGTTTGAACAAAACCTAAATATACAAAAAATAAGTTTGTCAGTCAAAAGTCGTCTCCGATCGTAAATTCGTCGGTTGTTACATGTAATCCTGAAAATTTTGAAGTTCATAAATTTTAGTCAATTTGTTCAATGTTAAACAACACATAACTTTATTTTGATGACGTATACTCGTCTCGGTTGTAATCCTAATATTTCATTTTTGAGTTTAGTATATAAGGTAGCTTTATTCAGTAAGAAAACCAATTATCATAAGGTTGAGACTACAGATGTGGTTATATTAAAATACCATGAAAATGTACTATTTTCGGAGCTTTTATTTTTTTTGAGTTTGATGTATTTGTATTAAATTGGTAGTTTAAAAATCTAGACTAATAATTTGTATTCCGAATATCCTGTAAATAACTTTAACAAATCGAAAAATTCACTGTGAATAAACTTCATGATGTTTTTGAGAAAAAAAAACTTATTAAAACTTTTAACAAAACCATGTGCTCCCAGCAACAAAAATTAGTTAACAGAAAGTTAAGTGTAAGTCAGTTTCAAATAATTTCAAACTCAGATTTAATCGATATTTTGTTATGGAATATTGAACTCACCTCGTTGTCACTATAATGATGTTATTATGTCTTCTGTTCTGTCACGATATGTATTTCAACGCGCCATAAAGAGGAAGTTCAAATACTCATTGAATATACAGTATAGTGCACTTATCATCTAACTACATCGGTTTAAATACCCACAGTATATATATATTAGGCGTTTATATATAAATATATATATATTCACAATACAATGTTTAAATATTTTGATAATACACATGAATAGATTGTCATGATATATCACCCACGTTTAAACACAGTCACCTTATTTATTAGATGAGGCTTCTCCACTGTACTCGACACAATATAAGTTTTAAAGTCATCATACAACATGAAATTGTTTTACTTATAACAGTAGCTGCATGTAGCTTCTCAAAGTCTTTGTTCTTTATGTACCATGATTGTCGTATATTCGTACCTGTGCCATTGTGTAGGTACCAGACAAATAGAATAATCTGCATCGATTGTGTTCTATTTCCGATTTTTACATTTTGTCTGACTGTAGATTGACATGGTGTGTGATTTTGTTGACCGATACGATACAATGATAAATTCGTGTTCAAAACACTAGCAATATTGTATCGCTGTCATTAGTCTGTAAGTACTTTACACGTCGTATTATCTGTACCTATTTCATTCTCTAGGCACCAGACAAATCGAATAATCTGCATCGATTGTGTTCTATACCTATATATATATCTATATATTTTTCTTAATGTAGATTTCACATGGTTATTGCGAGTGATATAGCAAAGAAATAGACGCTTATGCTGTAAATGCAACCGGTGATATTTCAATTGGAGGCCATGCGAATCTCTCCGTCATTGTGAATTACTTTTGTTCATCTTCGCAATATATATATATATTACTTTCAAACATCAGTAATTTAGGTTGCATGTTTTTAAATACTGCGATAGCTGGTGTTAATATATGGTCCGCTTTTCTCACATCGGAGAAAAAACATTTTTGATTAAAACCAATCAAAAAATATTTTACGTAATGTACTTTGGTCGTAGTTAATAGAATACATTAAACTATCAGTGAAAACAATGTACTTTAGGATTGTCCTAATCATTTTCTCGATAAACACTGATGATATTAACCTACATGACTTAGACGAATCAAGAGTTTAGAGGTAAGTTTTAGTATTCTTTGACCCCATAGTATACCGTCGCTGGGCTTCTAAAATGTTGTACATTAAAAAAAATCAAGAAAAAAATATCTCCCAAACAGGCTTTGAAATTTTTTGGCAAAATGCATGCTTACAAAATGTTATATGTGAACTTGAACATTTTTGTAAATAGCAGTGAAATAAAAACTTTTACATTTCTGAATTATCCAAGAACTTAAATTATTTAAACAGAAATAAAGAAATGTACAATTATTTTTTTCCCAAAGCCATTCTACAACGATTTGCAAGTTTTCATACAACATTTTGGAAGCAAACTTTAAAAACAACTGACATTGGTAACTTTGTAATATGTCTTATTTTACACATTTTGATTGGTCTAACTGCATGCTATTTTGTAATACCAAAGATTTCCTCCCGCCCAGACCATTGGTGTAAAAAAGTATTTTTAGTAAAAAAGGCATATACGACATTTTAGAAGCCCAACGACGATAGATATAGGAAGATGTGGTGTGAGATACTTGTTTTAATTTTAAGGATATATTTTACCAGCATAGAAAGCTTGAGTCCATGCGGCAGAAAGCAATGGGTATATCCCAATAGTGCAACTTAAGCAACACGTTCGGTGTGACATGTGGATATAGTAATGCATTCTGTTTTACAGCATCTTATCATTCGTGCTTTACTGCCTGATTTCTTTTGTATTTAATATTTTGAAATATTTCATTAAATTCTTTGTATATGCAAATACAGTACAGGATGCAGAAATAAATCTTTCAAATATATCAATATTCTATATGTTTTGAACATAAAGAGGTTTTTAATACCTATAAATAACAAGTTATGGATCAATTGCAAGGAAAATGAAGATACGTCATTATTCATTAGTTTCTCCTTCTTAATGGACTACTAGTATATCATTTTGTTCAAACGGATTTTCTCCACGGATACATTTTGTTTTCGAAAATGAAAAACTGTCTGCCTCTGTTCTAAGTATCGCAAAGATTTCAATCAGTTTAAAAGGTAATTTCGGTGACATAGTATTGCAAAGGATAAAACTTTAAACATATTTTATTTAAAAAAAAATCATATATATTGGTTATGGTAAACTATGATCTACATTGTTATTTATCATTTACCATTACAAGTTCGACAAAATTTAGTGCTGTGAATAGAAAAACAGTGTGTAAACTTTACTTACTATGTCAAAATGAAGTATCTGTCCATTAGAGTTGCTCTTTAGACTATACAACCTGTTCTATAGCATATAAGATCCTATATTACATTATCTGTGTTTGATGCTTATTCAGTTAAGAAGTTATTCACGCGGGTTGAATATATACTGATTTCATCAGAAACTGACCCGTTATGCTTAGTATTTTACCCCGAGCGAAAGCATACAGAAGAGATATACGTTACGTTTGTTGAAAGTCTAAAGTGTATGAACCAGTTAATGAACCTAAACAAAATCAAAAGGTTCTTGACGTAAAGAAATAATGCCTCTTGTCTTTAAAAACAGTGATAATTGTAAATGATTTGAGAGGTGTGTCGTTGAAGGCACCATTTATAATTGCAAATGATCTACACATATACCACCCACAAACAACTTTACATAATATAAAGCAAAATTAATCGTCAACTAAGGTTGAACACCCCAAAGTCAATTATGACCTATCAAGTTGAGAATATAATTATGTCATTTGTGGTCATATTTTTCCAAATGTTTCTTTTCTCTTTTGTCAATTGCTTTAATATATTCTGCCTAGAGCGTTACTAATTAAGATGAAATGATTAAACGCGTTATGCAAATGAAAATTATCCCCTCTCCTATTATGCACGATAAACAAATTGAATATTCTAGTAAATTGTAGCTTTCATTTTAATCATCGAATTTACATAATGGCTAGACACAGGCCATTACTGTAAGCTTTGAATATGAAAAAGAAGATGTGGTAGGATTTTCAATGAGACAACTCATCATAAGGGACCAAAATGACGCAGACATGAACAGCTATGAGTCACCGTACGCCATTCAACAATGAGCAAAGCCCATACTGCATAGTCAGATAAAAAGGCCCCGAAATGACAAATGTAAAACAATTCACACAATACAGTCTAACTACCTGCCTAATGTACAAAACAAATGAAAGAAAAACAAATATTTAACTCCTGAATTGGGACAAGTGCATACACAAAAATATATAGAAATATGCACAGTTTATTTTCATCATTATTACTCTTGTGCAGACATCGTCCGCGTTAAAAGAACAATCGTTTAAATATTTTAGGAGAAGCTTTAATATAACTATGGACATATTCTTATACATATCTATTGTTTCTTGAGTGCGCTCATACTTGTAAATTTATCTTTATTTAATAGTTGACGTAAATCAATGATGTTGTATTCCTAACTTGAAGGAAAATACCTCACTTCATTTTATCTCAAAGTGCAAAAAGATTGCTATATATATTCTATTCCTAGGATACATGATAACATTATATCGGTTATTCTGTTGTATCAAGGCTCCTTGTGGAAGGACGATCTTAAACATATAATGGTATACTTTCTGAAATCGGAAAATTAGCTTATATATAGAACCTTATCTTCTCAACCTTGAATAGTTTAGCGTTAGACGGTCATAAGAATTTTAAAATTAAAAAAGGTAAGCAGTTGACATAGTAGAATAGAGAATTGATGGAGATTTTTCTATAAAAAGTAGTTTGCACTGGGATTATCTACTGTCTACTTTTGTAAAGAAGATTGCACAAAGTTTCTCAAATCAAATCAAATAAATGATCTATCTGGATAACTTTGTTTTGGTTACTATACAGGTTGTAATCTTTTTAATACAAAACCAAATAATCGTACGAGATGGCAGGCTATTTTACCTCAGAATTTAATTTTCTAATATTATATGGGTGTATGATATGAATTAACTGCAATACAGGGACACTTACTTGTTGTTTACGTAACGTATTGCAGCGTCACATGTTCATTACGTCTTTGAAAATCATAACGTCTTTAGTCAGAATAGTTAATAGTCAAACTTGATACACGTCTTTAATTATTTACACAAAAAAGCGGAGTACTACCATTAATCCCAAACATTGGTACCGTGACCTTTGGAGAAGTTGAGAGCAATTCATGGTGGACACAGAAGCGCCGTCACAAGATTAATCAACAGAACTAAAGAGAACATTGCAGAAAATAACATCGAAAGTCAAAAACTATCGGCAGCAACAGAAACACTGGTCAGGAAAAGGAGCTTACTCGGAAACTAGGATACACAGATTTTGGATGGAACAGAAGTTGGAGACATAGAATCGGAAATTTTGGACAGTCATCAATAATTATTCAATTTACATTAAGAAGCGTCTATTTATAAATTCAGAATATTACACAAAATTCGGAAGTTAGGGTGAGGTGGGTTTTAAATCAAGGTCTAGCAGGACATATTTCAACACTTCCAACAAATAGTAATAATGATCACAACACAAATCAGACACGGGATGCTATTCAAAGCACTTTACTACATCACGGAGCAAACGCTACTTATAACCCTTCTCCGAATTTCTATTACAGACTACCAAAGTAAGACTTTACTTCATTTTTGGGAGATATTTTACAATGGCAGACTTTTGGGGATTCAATACGAAGCATCACAGTGTACCACAGGGTAAGCCCTCACTAACTCAAACTATGACCAGGCAATCAATTAATAAATAGAGCGTTACGGTCAGCAAAAGAAAATTAGCAACGCACACATACAAAATCTTCTTTAATGTACCAAGTCCGTCATTTACCCTCAGTAGCATTAAATCATTTTATGACAGATTAGAAGCTTACATTAGGGGACTTTAATCTCTAGGTCAGACACAAGACACATACGGATCCCTTCTTGTATCCATATTGTTCAGGGAACTACCCGCAGAAATGAGGAAAAACTTGACACGGCAACATGGAAAAAATAGTTGGAATATAATATTGCTCCGTGAAGTTTTATCAAAGTAGATGTATGTAGAAAAAGCAGGAAATTTCAAAATATCAGATACTTTGACACATACCGCATCATTCCATATTGGAGCAACCCAAAGCTACAGCACTAGCATACAACAATACAGAGAAAATAAGAATAGTACAAATAAGGTAAAATTATGTGTTTATTGCCACGAACCACATTTTGCATCAGAGTGCACAAAAGTAGCCACAAAAGAAAAGCGCTATGAGTTTATCAAACAGAAAAAACTGTGTTAACTGCTTTATGTCACAAATTTCAGAGTGTACGTCTAAAAATACATCAAATGTATTCGTTCATAGTGTTTATTTACGTTTTTTGATTGAGTTAAGCCTTCCAATTGATATTTTATAGTGTGTTTTTCTACTTTGTGATTTTCTACTATTGTTTCAGAAAAAGGACGAAAGTTTGGTACCATTAAAACGTTTAATCCCACTGCAAATGTTTGCATCTGTTTTAAGTCAGGAATCTAATGTACAGTAGTTGTCGTTTGTTTATGTGATTTATACGTGTTTCTCGTTTCTCATGTTTTTATATAGATTAGACTTCTTTCGTTTTCCTGTATAAATGGTTTTACACTAGTAATTTTTGGGCCCTTTATAGTTTGTTGATCGGTGTGAGCCAATGCTCCGTTTTGAAGGCCGTACATTGACCAATAATGATTTACTTTTATAAATTAATTTTTGGATGTAGAGTTGTCTCATTGGCACTCACACCACATCTTCCTATATCTATACGTCGAAAATGTAACAGAAAACATGACACTAGCTTATGGTATAACAAACAACTCACAGAGAGCCAAACAACAAGACAAACCAGATGAGCCAGAATGATGAAGTAGAAACACACACAGCTACAGTTTACACCTCGTATGAAAATCCCGTAAAACCAAAAAACGGTATACTTTTGAAAACAGCTGTATCACAAGTTTCAGTAGGTAATATTTCAACAAATATTCTATTATATTAGACGAAGGGTCACAGAAACCATTTATCACCGAGGATCATTTATCACGGAAAAGGACCATTCGGGATCCGGGAAGACTTTTTTTTTAAATTTTGGTATGTCGATCGGCATTTAAATTTCTTAAAATTCGGGACCTCAGGATTTCGCACCCGAATGAGATAACCACCGAGGAGTATTCTCATCACCGTAAGTTTAGGACGGCATTCATAGTTTATCGGTTTATTTGTAGTGTTTTGCGAGATTAATTTTCTTTTCTTGTCTCTGAATTTTTAAAGTTTGCCCTTGGTATCTTCTGCTTCTTTTTTAATGATGTAGTTTAGAGATACTATTTATACGCATAATGTAGATAATGTTACTATTTTCAAACAAGAAACACAAACGGTATACTATAAGCTGTTTAAATTCCTTATTTTACACATATGTAATTATTATATTTAGAATTATAAATTAAGGGCATACGATACAGTTTTGGTCCTGTATTTACAAGTTGATAAAAATTTGCAGATAGGCTATTCTTTACCTAATTAAATTAAATATGATATAAAAAATATATCTTCATGTGCTACTTTTTGAGTTAAATGAGGTCAAAATTTTGTATATTTGCCCTTTTGAAAGAAAACCATAACTTTGTTGTTTTAAAAGATAAACACAAATCGTTTTTTTTTAATAATTTGAAATTTTATAAGAACTCGAAAAATTTGTGCATTTTTTGTTCAGAAATAACTCATATATTAGCAAATGGTCATGAATTGAGAAAAAACACATTTTTTACTGTATATCTATCAAAATTTAAAAAATTGTACTATTTACAGTTTTTTAAAATTTGGTCCGTATAATCTCTCTTCAAAATGAAACAAAATGTCGTTTTATAAAATGGGTGTCCATGCACTCGTTTTCTAATTAAATCAGTTTGAATGATAAAAATCAGTCGAAAAATGCACCTTTTCCCTATATGTCAGAGTTTGACATCGCGAAAATAACGTTTTACGTTAGCAACGTCCTTACCTCTCCTGTAACTGTATCGTATGCTCTTAATAGCCACAATATACACCAATCTCGAGTGTGTTTTTCTTTAATAATATACACTGGTAGATTAATCAGCAATATCGACGTTACGATCAAATATTTCTTACTTTGAGCTGATAATTTTAAAACCATTACCGTTGTGATTTAGTTAATTGATGGGAAAGCGAACGTATCCTAAAGTCGTCCATGAAACAAAGTAGCAGAAATATAAGAAATATAGATTCCTACACTGAAACAAGTGTATTACAATATTTCTCCACTCGAGCGCGAGGCGTGACGAGCTATCGAGAGTGGAGAAATACGTAATACACGAGTTAAAGTGTTGGAATCTGTTTCCCTGATGATTTTCGTCCGACGTTTAATAAGATTTTCAGAAATTTGTTTTCTTTATATTCGGAGTCATTAGGCATGATCGTCTTTTTTCATGACGTCACAATAGGAAAATTAAAAAAAACCAAACAAATTCTGACGTCATAATAAAATTTCGACTAATCGTTTGCCGAAAACAGATATTTCACTAGAGAAAAGATATCTTTTTGTCACACCATCAAGAAATGTGCAAATAGCACACACATTTGAGAATAAACATTTCAAAATTCAAAATACTTTTTTATTTTAGATAGAGTAAGAATAGTAATAATTACACTTCCATTATTTTATCATTTTTTGAATTATAAACATAAACAGTATTTCCATTAGAATTGCAAACAATGAGACGATTTTCATTTTTATCAAAGTAAATCCCCCTTGGTGCGTCGATCCCATCTGCACTGGTAAGAATAATCCTGCATCGTTTACCGTTTGGTGATACCGCGACAATATTGTTTGACCATTCCCCACCAACGTACACATTTCCTTGTCCATCAACAGTAACTCCATGTAATCCTGTGAGTTTTTCATTCCGAAATTCCCAGATGACAGCACCATTTAAATCACAGCAATATAATATGTCGCGATCTGTACAAAATAATCGACCATCATCCACTGTCACATAGGAAATATCGCACGAAGGTAAACGGTAACTGCATTCCACATTTCCTTTCAAATCGCAGGATTTTAAAACGTGATTGTCACTTACGAAATACAACAAATGTTCATAGTAGGATAGCCCCCAACATTCACGTCTGAAATTAATTTGACCCATCAACTTTCTGGTGCACACATTTATACTCTGGATGATACAGACCCAAGGAAAAGAGACAACCACGGTATCATTTGAAACAGTGGTGATACACCAAGGTTTATACGACAAGTTTATGTAACTTATATAATTGCTCTCATCATCGTTAAAAATTACCAACCTGTTATTATTTATGTCAGTAAAAACAAGCTTATTTTCAAGAAGAATACAATCAGAGAAACTTTGTTTTTTATCCCCCGATAAATCAATCTTTTTGTTAAAAACGACACGAATAGGAAGATCAAATCTGACCACTGGTATCTGTGCTCCTCTATAGGCATCATCATTTGTTGGTTCTGAAATTAAAACAGGTTCACATAAGCTTTACATGTATGGTCAAAACTGTAAATGTAATAAAACATGTTCATATTAATCATTTTGTTCATTAAATCAGAAGCAAATTCTACATTTAACAGAGAAATGATTTCGGCAAGAAGTTTACTGTTCAGAAACTGACATCTTCTGCTCTATATACTGGTAAACTATGATTGATAACATATCTCAATTTAGAAGACATCTTCTTACGCCGAAAATCGACATTTGCATAGGAATCAAACTTTGCCACTTTGTTTTCCGACTCATTCATCTATTTTCATAATGAAATTAAATCTTCATACAGAAGCTTTTCACAATTTTTTAAAGCTGAATGCATTTTTTTTATGAATAATCTGTATGGATAGGTTTATTTGAAATTTAGCTTAATCCTACTTTTCATTAATTTGTTTAAAATCCATGGTAGAAGAATTACGTTTTATGATTTGAAAGTGGCTCATAGACCTAATGAGTCGGTGTATATTATTGTGTACTATGTAATATATTTGTACTTTACTGAAATGTGATTACGCATGTCACTATAATAAAAATTTACTTACTTACTTACTTATTTGAGAGATTTACTCCCACCCTAATCAATGCCTTAGGTCGGAAGTAAAGTATTTACATAACTGTAAATATTATCATTTGCAACATCAAAGAGTTGTTATACAATTATGACATACGATAATGCTTAGTTTTGAACCATAACTGTTAACAAAAATGAACAATGTACTTCACAATGATACGACCTAATAAAGTAGCTGTCGTAATGAAATCGAAATAAAAGTATACATTACCTTCAGATTGAGGTTTATCTTGGTCCTGAATACGTTTTGTTCTCTCTGCGTACTCCGAATAGTCTTGTCCAACATATAATCGATCTACAAAAATTGAATATTACTATATGAACAGATTTCACAAACTTGCTAACAGAATTGACTGAGATTAAGAAAACAATTTCTGATCTGAAAAACAAATTTACTTTTCATATCTAAACAGAAAATTCACGTTATAATAATGTTACCACATAAAGCAGCAATCATATTGAAATCTAAAAATAATAAATACGTCACCTTCAGAATGACTTTGATCTTGTTCCTTTTTGCGTTCTATTCCCTCGGTGTACTCCAAATATTCAAGTCCAACTTGCAATTGATCTAAACCAATATTTAAAGTTAAAACAAATATTGTTCTTTCAATTATTTAGTTCTATTTGCACCTTTTTAATCCATACAATACAATGGGTAATATAAAAAAGTAAAACAACAAAAGTACTGAACTCCGAGGAAAATTTAAAACGGAAATTTCCTAATCAAATGTCAAAATGAAATGATAAAACACATCAATAGAATAGACAGCAACTGTCATATTCATGACTTCGTTCAGGCATTCTCAAATGTAGCAAATGGTTTATTCAACTTGGGTTTATAGTGCTAAACCTCTCACTTGTTTATTTTCTCACCTCCATAGCTGAAATTGATACAGATACGGATACGGTTAAGGTAATTATTCATGGGATAAGAAAATCCTTAGTTTTCCGAAAATTTCAACGTTATGTGAACAGGAAATTTATAAAAATGACCATGTAATTTAAACATGTCAACACCGTAGTGCTGACTACCGGGCTCGTGATACCTCGGAATATTATTGTTAAGCAGTCTCCATCTAAACTTTTTTATCTTGTTATCTCTTAATAATATAAATATAAAGAAAAAATGATTTACTAGACAATCATATTATATTCCATTATATATATTTTTTTATTTGATATTTTATTTCCCCATTTCAAATTATCCTAACTTTTATTGATTTTTGTTTTTATAGAGTTTTCTTTAATCAGAACTTGCCGCCATTCCTTCGGGAGGGGAGATTTTAATAATTATCCTAATAATTATCAAAAGTACCAGGATTGTAATTTTATACGCCAGACGCGCGTTTCGTCTATATAAGAATCATCAGTGACGATCAGATCAAAATAGTTAAAAAAGCCAAATAAATACAAAGTTGAAGAGCATTGAGGACCCAAAATTCCAAAAAGTTGTGCCAAATACGGCTAAGGTAATCTACTCCTGGGATAAGAAAATCCTTAGTTTTTCGAAAAATTCAAAGTTTTGTAAACAGAAAATTTATAAAAATTACCATATAATTGATATTCATGTCAACACCGAAGTGCTAACTACTGGGCTGGTGATACCCTCGGGGACGAAACGTCCACCAGCAGTGGCATCGACCCAGTGGTGTAAATATATATAAAAAATACCAGGATTGTAATTTTATACGCCAGACGCGCGTTTCGTCTATATAAGACTCATCAGTGACGCTCAGATCAAAATAGTTAAAAGAACCAAATAAATACAAAGTTGAAGAGCATTGAGGACCCAAAATTCCAAAAAGTTGTGCCAAATACGGCTAAGGTAATCTACTTCTGGGGTAAGAAAATCCTTAGTTTTTCGAAAAATTCAAAGTTTTGTAAACAGAAAATTTATAAAAATTACCATATAATTGATATTCATATCAACACCGAAGTGCTGACTACTGGGCTGGTGATACCCTCGGGGACGAAACGTCCACCAGCAGTGGCATCGACCCAGTGGTGTAAATAATTATCAAAAGTACCAGGATTGTAATTTTATACGCCAGACGCGCGTTTCGTCTATATAGGACTCATCAGTGACGCTCAGATCAAAATAGTTAAAAAAAAACAAATAAATACAAAGTTGAAGAGCATTGAGGACCCAAAATTCCAAAAAGTTGTGCCAAATACGGCTAAGGTAATCTACTCTTGGGGTAAGAAAATCCTTAGTTTTTCGAAAAATTCAAAGTTTTGTAAACAGAAAATTTATAAAAATTACCATATAATTGATATTCATGTCAACACCGAAGTGCTGACTACTGGGCTAGTGATACCCTCGGGGACGAAACGTCCACCAGCAGTGGCATCGACCCAGTGGTGTAAATAATTATCAAAAGTACCAGGATTGTAATTTTATACGCCAGACGCGCGTTTCGTCTATATAAGACTCATCAGTGACGCTCAGATCAAAATAGTTAAAAAAGCCAAATAAATACAAAGTTGAAGAGCATTGAGGACCCAAAATTCCAAAAAGTTGTGCCAAATACGGCTAAGGTAATCTACTCCTGGGGTACCTAAACTCTGCAATCAAATTCCATCTATTGCTTATTTTTTTCTGAAATAAAAAACCTCTGATTACTTTCCCTAACAATCCATGCCATCAATATTTATCAATCTACTTGTTAACCAGTTATGAAAGAACAAACTTTTGTTGCAAATGATATTTTTTCTGATGTTTGAAAAATGATCGTTGAATTTTGTTGATGATAGATTTTATGCTATGTGGTTTTCAATCAATATTTATCCGAATATCTTTAATGTGGGGGCTTTGTCGTATTCGCAAAGCCATAATTCCTTCTGACTTAACGACAAATAAAGTAGATAAAATACATGCTTGACGGATTTTTCAAAAATCTCAGATACCCAACCATTTTTTATGACAAATGTGTTATATAAAGTTTCCACCCATGATGTAAATGATTCCAAATGAAACCAAAATGTTTTAGAACGCTTCACAAGAATTCCCATTCCAAAGAATCATTGTCGTTAGGTCTTGAATTTGCCTTAAATTGAATCCAAGAAAACGAAAAAATGCCAAAAACATGAGAGAGTATTTTCAAATCTACGTTTAATAATGATAAAGAGTGATACTTATCTAAAGATAATGGGTTTCTCTTTTATATTAAAGACAATACACCTGTTTGTTTGGTATACAATACGTAGTTTCCCTCATGTACACTTAAACGAACATAAGTTTTATAAGATTCCAATGTCAAGCCGTCAAGATCTGGTGATTTATTTAGCCTAATCGTGTAAATAGCAATGGTACATTCATCTACAGTTATTTCCCCATGACATTCTTCAAAGTCATCAATATTCGTATCCCTTTCAATAACAGTATCCGATACCTATTTACGTAGAATTTTTTTACCAGGCATGTAGATGTAGTAGTCTATAACTTAGAAATAATTTATGGAAGCCATAGATTGTTGGAAATTTACACGTGGCCTAAGCCGTGATATTCAAATTTTATCCTGAGCATAAGCAAGGGATACAATTAGCGATAACACGCGTACGGCCAGGCTATGTGTAAATTTCCAACAAGCTATTGCTTCCATGAATTATTTCGATTCTAATAGGAAAAATACGGTCATTAAAATACTGACGCGATAATGGGTATGCTGTGTGTGTGGCTGTTCTTTTTTTTAGTCCCCATTATATACAAGCATTCTAATAAATCTATAGCTTGTATGGATTATTTCGTGAATAATTATATAACCGCTAAAAAAAATCTGTTTAATTCTTTTAATTCTTCCAACCCAACATTTGCCATTTTTAATTAACAGGTTTTTCTAGTAAGCTACTAGAGGACTAGTAACTAAGGAGGCACCATGTTGACTTGCTGAAATAAGTAAATATGCGAATAATGCAATACAATAGGAAATTAAACAAAATATACTTAAAAAAATCAATTTAAATACAATATTATACGAATTTGGATGGCTCACGTACCAGAAAACTTTCAAAGGTTTTCATTGGTATGACTTCATGTTTTAAAATGACTTAAATGCGCCAAAATCAGTAATAGACTGAAATAATAAGCGTTATTTTTCTCCGCTTATTCCACCAATGTTTCCCATATAAATTGAGCCCCCTGAGCTTTATATTCATAAATTGCTTCTAGCTGCACCTTTTATTATTTTAAATTATTTGGTTTCTTTTCATCTTCCTTTAATAGTTCATCTCCTAATTTCATAAGTTGCTCTAATTCGTTTTCCATCTTTCTTGTTGTCTCCCCGAATAACTTTGATATTATTTAACATTAAAGTATACAGTCGTCCCTAATTTCGATTTAGATAAAACGTTCGATTAGATTCATAGTACTTTTGAAACTATATTTTGATATTTGTATCATTTACTTCAAGTCATTGTCCTCCGTTGGACACTAGGTGTTTTTTTAGTCAAAGGGCTTGGGTTAAAAATGTGACTACCAAATTTAGCAATATCCATGCCAGTATTTTTTTTAATTAATGCCAGAATGATTTGACTAAAAAATTATCAAAGATGATACAAAACAAACATATATTCTTATGTTTTACTGTTATACTACTGTCACAGATTAGGGAGAAGGTTGGAATCCCGCTAACATGTTTAACCCCTTCAAATTATTTTTGTATGTGAATTTCCCAAGTCATAATTCAGTTGTTGTGTCACATATTTGTTATTCGTTCATTTTTTTAACATAAATAAGGCCGTCAGTTTTCTCGTTTAAATTGTTTTACATAGCAATTCGGGGCCTTTTACAGCTGACTTTACGATATGGGCTTTGCTCAATGTTGAAGGCCGTACGGTGACCTATAGTTGTTTATTTCTGTGACATTTTCGTCGTTTGTGGAGAGTTGTCACATGGACAATCATACCACATCTTCTTTTTTATAAACATGTATATGATAATGATATGACTGCATAAATGAGTTGTAATAAGTTAATACGTCACCTTCAGATTTACTATGATTTTGTTCCTTTATACGTTCTGGTTCCTTTGTGTGCTCTGAATATTTTTGCACATCATGTACCTCATCTACATGTCTGAAAATCTCTTTTTCTAATTAAAAAAGAAGATAGAGTTCACAAAAGAAACAAAATAAAACAAACAGATTATATAAACATATTTGTTTTAAGTTATATATAAAGCTAGTTTAATTCACAAAATGTAAGAAAAACCCATAGATGTTATATGAGGTCATATGATATAAAGAAAACTAGGTTATGCACTATATGAGTGCTTACCAATCTATTAAAAAAATGTGAGGGCACAAGCAGTGTCAAATGAAAAAAACAAAAAACATGAACAAAGCAAAGTATATAATGCCAAAACATTATACAATTGTTTTCACGTTTTGATTTAATAAATAAGTCTGAAATAAACTGCTAACATTAATAATGACAACACAAATCTCATCAGAAACTAACTAAAAAGCATAAAAATTCAATTTGATAAATCGTAGAGGGAAAGTCAGCATAAGTGTTGCACAATCCTTTGATAAATCTGTGACTATTTGTGAGTGCACGTGGTGAGATACAATAAAAATCCAATGCAATGCAAATTATTTGTTTAATTAATCTTAAATCGTACTGCCAATCACACAAAAATAGTTAATGAGTGAGCCCAATTGTGTTGTGTCCCTCACATGTTTATTGTAAAACTGATGGCGAGCTATGTACAATACACACAGGTTGCTTTTGCTATCCAAATATATTTCGCGCCATAATCCTTTTCTCAGTCTACGTATAAGAAGCAACAGCAGTTATCAATTATGAAGTTTTGTAAATTTATCCAGAACACGCACACCTAGATAAGATTAGATAAACAAAATTGCGAGACCTGGTCGGACGCGTCGACGGGGTAAGCTTGTCCTGTTTTGTAACTTAATTGATTGGCAAAACAAATACTAACGTTATGTGATATTTATGCATATTATACAGTTTATTGATAATAGTTATCTAAGGTACTAGGATTATAATTTAGTACGACAGACGCGCGTTTCGTCTACATAAAACTCACCAGAGACGCTCATATCCAAATACACATGTATTAAAAAGCCAAACAAACACAACGTTGAAGAGCATTGAGGAACAAAAATTCCAAAAATTCCGAAATTCCAAAAACATTGTTAAGTAACACATGGACTTTGCAGCTATTGTATTCTAGGTTCCTGTCTCAAGCCAAAGGCCTGTTTGCAACGAGCGAAAGTTTAATCGTAACACTATGATCAGTGTTTGATGTTAACAGTTTGTTTATGGGGTTGTCGTTTAACGATTTGGACTTCCGTCCCTTGTAAACAAATTGTATTACTTCATAGTAAAATCAATGCAAAAGAATGCATGATAGAAGAATAAGAATTGTTTTTTTTATACAATCGTGAGAGCTGTGCACTATGGTAGGGGGTTGGTTGTATAGTGTGATGATAAATTGTTTAAACAGTGAGTTATTGACAAGGATTTAATACATCTTCTTTAAATTAACAAATTCACTACAATTTGTATATTATATATCAATATACTAAATAAATAAATGATTGGGAATATGTTAAAGTAATAAAAAGTCAAGAGAATTTCAGAACGCAATTTGGTTCCGAACAATATCTATCACGCTTTGTGCATGCAGACTCCACGCGGCCTTCACGTGATTTTACTATTTTTAGAATAATTGCATAGTAACCAAATGCACTTGATTCAACCTTTACTAATTATGCAACATTTTTGACCTGGTCGTGATTAATGTCCTATAATAAGAACCCATGCAGCTTTCACCTGATTCTCTATTTATAGAAAAATGTCCGAGTAACCTGTCCATATGAACTTGATTGATTCTTATCATGTTATTTATATGGAGCGCCTAAATAAATGTCTTATTAACAGAATTTATAGTGTCAGAAATTATATTAATTTATTTATGGCATCTTAAACTGTAAATGCATACTATACGCTTTTATACCCCAATATAAAAAATAAAGGCTAATAGGGTGGTAAAGTATAAAGAAATTTTAACAAAATAATTAAACAAAAATAAAGAATACAGACCAATGACATCATAATGGGAAGAATACAGAAATTCGCAACTTCCATTGAAACACTATTTAGGCAACAGTTGCTATTAGCTCATTGGTGAAGGTCGAAAATGCTTCATTTTACATATTTTTTAAAGCAACTTCTAAATATAATGCATTTGGTTTCGCTCATTGTTGAAGCCCGTAAATGCTTAACTTTTCATATTTTTTCAACAAATTCTAACTAAATATAATAAATTTGATTTTCTCATTGTTGAAGGCCGTAAATGGTTCACTTTTCAAATTTTGCTGTGTCCATATCAACGGCAGCCATTTTGACCTTTTTCAAAAGAGATGTCAAAAACATTTCACTTAAGTCTAATATTCTGTCAGAACATGCTACTTTTACGTTGTTCCCCCAAAGGTTTCACTTTTTTTGCTGCATGCAAACTCCAAGCAGCCTTCACTTGATTTTCAGAATTTAGAGATTGAAAAATCCCGATGTATCCGGGTATTTAAGAACAATTCCGAAACAACAGAATGAACTTTCGTCAGGCTTTATTATATATCAATATACTAAATAAATAAATGATTGGGAATATGTTAAAGTAATAAAAAGTCAAGAGAATTTCAGAACGCAATTTGGTTCCGAACAATATCTATCACGCTTTGTGCATGCAGACTCCACGCGGCCTTCACGTGATTTTACTATTTTTAGAATAATTGCATAGTAACCAAATGCACTTGATTCAACCTTTACTAATTATGCAACATTTTTGACCTGGTCGTGATTAATGTCCTATAATAAGAACCCATGCAGCTTTCACCTGATTCTCTATTTATAGAAAAATGTCCGAGTAACCTGTCCATATGAACTTGATTGATTCTTATCTTGTTATTTATATGGAGCGCCTAAATAAATGTCTTATTAACAGAATTTATAGTGTCAGAAATTATATTAATTTATTTATGGCATCTTAAACTGTAAATGCATACTATACGCTTTTATACCCCAATATAAAAAATAAAGGCTAATAGGGTGGTAAAGTATAAAGAAATTTTAACAAAATAATTAAACAAAAATAAAGAATACAGATCAATGACATCATAATGGGAAGAATACAGAAATTCGCAACTTCCATTGAAACACTATTTAGGCAACAGTTGCTATTAGCTCATTGGTGAAGGTCGAAAATGCTTCATTTTACATATTTTTTAAAGCAACTTCTAAATATAATGCATTTGGTTTCGCTCATTGTTGAAGCCTGTAAATGCTTCACTTTTCATATTTTTTCAACAAATTCTAACTAAATATAATAAATTTGATTTTCTCATTGTTGAAGGCCGTAAATGGTTCACTTTTCAAATTTTGCTGTGTCCATATCAACGGCAGCCATTTTGACCTTTTTCAAAAGAGATGTCAAAAACATTTCACTTAAGTCTAATATTCTGTCAGAACATGCTACTTTTCCGTTGTTCCCCCAAAGGTTTCACTTTTTTTGCTGCATGCAAACTCCAAGCAGCCTTCACTTGATTTTCAGAATTTAGAGATTGAAAAATCCCGATGTATCCGAGTATTTAAGAACAATCCCGAAACAACAGAATGAACTTTCGTCAAGCTTTATTATAAATCAATATACTAAATAAATAAATGATTGGGAATATGTTAAAGTAATAAAAAGTCAAGAGAATTTCAGAACGCAATTTGGTTCCGAACAATATCTATCACGCTTTGTGCATGCAGACTCCACGCGGCCTTCACGTGATTTTACTATTTTTAGAATAATTGCATAGTAACCAAATGCACTTGATTCAACCTTTACTAATTATGCAACATTTTTTACCTGGTCGTGATTAATGTCCTATAATAAGAACCCATGCAGCTTTCACCTGATTCTCTATTTATAGAAAAATGTCCGAGTAACCTGTCCATATGAACTTGATTGATTCTTATCATGTTATTTATATGGAGCGCCTAAATAAATGTCTTATTAACAGAATTTATAGTGTCAGAAATTATATTAATTTATTTATGGCATCTTAAACTGTAAATGCATACTATACGCTTTTATACCCCAATATAAAAAATAAAGGCTAATAGGGTGGTAAAGTATAAAGAAATTTTAACAAAATAATTAAACAAAAATAAAGAATACAGACCAATGACATCATAATGGGAAGAATACAGAAATTCGCAACTTCCATTGAAACACTATTTAGGCAACAGTTGCTATTAGCTCATTGGTGAAGGTCGAAAATGCTTCATTTTACATATTTTTTAAAGCAACTTCTAAATATAATGCATTTGGTTTCGCTCATTGTTGAAGCCCGTAAATGCTTCACTTTTCATATTTTTTCAACAAATTCTAACTAAATATAATAAATTTGATTGTCTCATTGTTGAAGGCCGTAAATGGTTCACTTTTCAAATTTTGCTGTGTCCATATCAACGGCAGCCAGTTTGACCTTTTTCAAAAGAGATGTCAAAAACATTTTACTTAAGTCTTATATTCTGTCAGAACATGCTACTTTTACGTTGTTCCCCCAAAGGTTTCACTTTTTTTGCTGTATGCAAACTCCAAGCAGCCTTCACTTGATTTTCAGAATTTAGAGATTGAAAAATCCCGATGTATCCGAGTATTTAAGAACAATCCCGAAACAACAGAATGAACTTTCGTCAGGCTTTATTATATATCAATATACTAAATAAATAAATGATTGGGAATATGTTAAAGTAATAAAAAGTCAAGAGAATTTCAGAACGCAATTTGGTTCCGAACAATATCTATCACGCTTTGTGCATGCAGACTCCACGCGGCCTTCACGTGATTTTACTATTTTTAGAATAATTGCATAGTAACCAAATGCACTTGATTCAACCTTTACTAATTATGCAACATTTTTGACCTGGTCGTGATTAATGTCCTATAATAAGAACCCATGCAGCTTTCACCTGATTCTCTATTTATAGAAAAATGTCCGAGTAACCCGTCCATATGAACTTGATTGATTCTTATCATGTTATTTATATGGAGCGCCTAAATAAATGTCTTATTAACAGAATTTATAGTGTCAGAAATTATATTAATTTATTCATGACATCTTAAACTGTAAATGCATACTATACGCTTTTATACCCCAATATAAAAAATAAAGGCTAATAGGGTGGTAAAGTATAAAGAAATTTTAACAAAATAATTAAACAAAAATAAAGAATACAGACCAATGACATCATAATGGGAAGAATACAGAAATTCGCAACTTCCATTGAAACACTATTTAGGCAACAGTTGCTATTAGCTCATTGGTGAAGGTCGAAAATGGTTCATTTTACATATTTTTTAAAGCAACTTCTAAATATAATGCATTTGGTTTCGCTCATTGTTGAAGCCCGTAAATGCTTCACTTTTCATATTTTTTCAAAAAATTCTAACTAAATATAATAAATTTGATTTTCTCATTGTTGAAGGCCGTAAATGGTTCACTTTTCAAATTTTGCTGTGTCCATATCAACGGCAGCCATTTTGACCTTTTTCAAAAGAGATGTCAAAAACATTTCACTTAAGTCTAATATTCTGTCAGAACATGCTACTTTTACGTTGTTCCCCCAAAGGTTTCACTTTTTTTGCTGCATGCAAACTCCAAGCAGCCTTCACTTGATTTTCAGAATTTAGAGATTGAAAAATCCCGATGTATCCGAGTATTTAAGAACAATCCCGAAACAACAGAATGAACTTTCGTCAGGCTTTATTATATATCAATATACTAAATAAATAAATGATTGGGAATATGTTAAAGTAATAAAAAGTCAAGAGAATTTCAGAACGCAATTTGGTTCCGAACAATATCTATCACGCTTTGTGCATGCAGACTCCACGCGGCCTTCACGTGATTTTACTATTTTTAGAATAATTGCATAGTAACCAAATGCACTTGATTCAACCTTTACTAATTATGCAACATTTTTGACCTGGTCGTGATTAATGTCCTATAATAAGAACCCATGCAGCTTTCACCTGATTCTCTATTTATAGAAAAATGTCCGAGTAACCCGTCCATATGAACTTGATTGATTCTTATCATGTTATTTATATGGAGCGCCTAAATAAATGTCTTATTAACAGAATCTATAGTGTCAGAAATTATATTAATTTATTCATGGCATCTTAAACTGTAAATGCATACTATACGCTTTTATACCCCAATATAAAAAATAAAGGCTAATAGGGTGGTAAAGTATAAAGAAATTTTAACAAAATAATTAAACAAAAATAAAGAATACAGACCAATGACATCATAATGGGAAGAATAGAGAAATTCGCAACTTCCATTGAAACACTATTTAGGCAACAGTTGCTATTAGCTCATTGGTGAAGGTCGAAAATGGTTCATTTTACATATTTTTTAAAGCAACTTCTAAATATAATGCATTTGGTTTCGCTCATTGTTGAAGCCCGTAAATGCTTCACTTTTCATATTTTTTCAAAAAATTCTAACTAAATATAATAAATTTGATTTTCTCATTGTTGAAGGCCGTAAATGGTTCACTTTTCAAATTTTGCTGTGTCCATATCAACGGCAGCCATTTTGACCTTTTTCAAAAGAGATGTCAAAAACATTTCACTTAAGTCTAATATTCTGTCAGAACATGCTACTTTTACGTTGTTCCCCCAAAGGTTTCACTTTTTTTGCTGCATGCAAACTCCAAGCAGCCTTCACTTGATTTTCAGAATTTAGAGATTGAAAAATCCCGATGTATCCGAGTATTTAAGAACAATCCCGAAACAACAGAATGAACTTTCGTCAGGCTTTATTATATATCAATATACTAAATAAATAAATGATTGGGAATATGTTAAAGTAATAAAAAGTCAAGAGAATTTCAGAACGCAATTTGGTTCCGAACAATATCTATCACGCTTTGTGCATGCAGACTCCACGCGGCCTTCACGTGATTTTACTATTTTTAGAATAATTGCATAGTAACCAAATGCACTTGATTCAACCTTTACTAATTATGCAACATTTTTGACCTGGTCGTGATTAATGTCCTATAATAAGAACCCATGCAGCTTTCACCTGATTCTCTATTTATAGAAAAATGTCCGAGTAACCTGTCCATATGAACTTGATTGATTCTTATCATGTTATTTATATGGAGCGCCTAAATAAATGTCTTATTAACAGAATTTATAGTGTCAGAAATTATATTAATTTATTCATGGCATCTTAAACTGTAAATGCATACTATACGCTTTTATACCCCAATATAAAAAATAAAGGCTAATAGGGTGGTAAAGTATAAAGAAATTTTAACAAAATAATTAAACAAAAATAAAGAATACAGACCAATGACATCATAATGGGAAGAATACAGAAATTCGCAACTTCCATTGAAACACTATTTAGGCAACAGTTGCTATTAGCTCATTGGTGAAGGTCGAAAATGGTTCATTTTACATATTTTTTAAAGCAACTTCTAAATATAATGCATTTGGTTTCGCTCATTGTTGAAGCCCGTAAATGCTTCACTTTTCATATTTTTTCAACAAATTCAAACTAAATATAATAAAATTGATTTTCTCATTGTTGAAGGCCGTAAATGGTTCACTTTTCAAATTTTGCTGTGTCCATATCAACGGCAGCCATTTTGACCTTTTTCAAAAGAGATGTCAAAAACATTTCACTTAAGTCTAATATTCTGTCAGAACATGCTACTTTTACGTTGTTCCCCCAAAGGTTTCACTTTTTTTGCTGCATGCAAACTCCAAGCAGCCTTCACTTGATTTTCAGAATTTAGAGATTGAAAAATCCCGATGTATCCGAGTATTTAAGAACAATCCCGAAACAACAGAATGAACTTTCGTCAGGCTTTATTATATATCAATATACTAAATAAATAAATGATTGGGAATATGTTAAAGTAATAAAAAGTCAAGAGAATTTCAGAACGCAATTTGGTTCCGAACAATATCTATCACGCTTTGTGCATGCAGACTCCACGCGGCCTTCACGTGATTTTACTATTTTTAGAATAATTGCATAGTAACCAAATGCACTTGATTCAACCTTTACTAATTATGCAACATTTTTGACCTGGTCGTGATTAATGTCCTATAATAAGAACCCATGCAGCTTTCACCTGATTCTCTATTTATAGAAAAATGTCCGAGTAACCTGTCCATATGAACTTGATTGATTCTTATCATGTTATTTATATGGAGCGCCTAAATAAATGTCTTATTAACAGAATTTATAGTGTCAGAAATTATATTAATTTATTTATGGCATCTTAAACTGTAAATGCATACTATACGCTTTTATACCCCAATATAAAAAATAAAGGCTAATAGGGTGGTAAAGTATAAAGAAATTTTAACAAAATAATTAAACAAAAATAAAGAATACAGACAAATGACATCATAATGGGAAGAATACAGAAATTCGCAACTTCCATTGAAACACTATTTAGGCAACAGTTGCTATTAGCTCATTGGTGAAGGTCGAAAATGCTTCATTTTACATATTTTTTAAAGCAACTTCTAAATATAATGCATTTGGTTTCGCTCATTGTTGAAGGCCGTAAATGGTTCACTTTTCAAATTTTGCTGTGTCCATATCAACGGCAGCCATTTTGACCTTTTTCAAAAGAGATGTCAAAAACATTTCACTTAAGTCTAATATTCTGTCAGAACATGCTACTTTTACGTTGTTCCCCCAAAGGTTTCACTTTTTTTGCTGCATGCAAACTCCAAGCAGCCTTCACTTGATTTTCAGAATTTAGAGATTGAAAAATCCCGATGTATCCGGGTATTTAAGAACAATCCCGAAACAACGGAATGAACTTTCGTCAGGCTTTATTATATATCAATATACTAAATAAATAAATGATTGGGAATATGTTAAAGTAATAAAAAGTCAAGAGAATTTCAGAACGCAATTTGGTTCCGAACAATATCTATCACGCTTTGTGCATGCAGACTCCACGCGGCCTTCACGTGATTTTACTATTTTTAGAATAATTGCATAGTAACCAAATGCACTTGATTCAACCTTTACTAATTATGCAACATTTTCGAATAATTCACTAGAAAATATTTCAATAGATTCTAAAATTTATATTGTAAATATACACACTGCAGTTATTAATAGATAAATAAAAAAATAACTTGTACCCTTTAATACATCCAATGACAGCGTTCTTAAGTTGACTTCCTTCGCCCTGTCTTGGGTACACAAAAGGCCAACCTAATGCTGGGAAAATGTAATACTTCCGTTTTCCCTATACATCAAGCATCATGAAATTGAACATTATGTCCAGAACTATACGAATGAAAATTATAATGGATCCAAATTTTATTCAGATTGTACTATAAAGAAAGTTTTTTTTTCGATTTATTTACATAAACTTATTAAATCAGCTGCAGCATTACTATTATATGTAGACCTTCATTGCATAAAACAATGGAAATAACATTGTATATTGATATAAACGATCAAACTTGTTAAATAGAGATAAATTATACATTGCCTTGTGTATGATCTTTTGTAATGTTTAGTTGATATGATTCCTTAGATTTAACTTGTCCCATATTCAATATAGCAACGATCTGAAGAAAGAAAAACTGAAAATAAATATAGAAAATCTCTAATTTAAAACAGTTGCATCAATTATTCAAGAAACAAGCAAGAAATACCTGTTTGTTCCCTTGTTTATGTCTTACGAAATTTTCGCTTTCTCACTTTTCAAAATGCTTGATTGCACTGAAAAAAAAGCTAGTGCAGTGATTATCTCCTTGCAAAAATTCCCAATCAGATTATAAGGTGTGTAGTTGTACAGGTAAAGAGTGATCTTTCCATCATTTGCACGATATGAGTATATGTCATTATTTGTAATTGCGATAACTTTTTCATTATGAATGCTATTATTTTCCGAAATTAAGGGAAGTAAGAGAATATTAAACGGAAACTTTGACTATTTACGTACATTTATGTAGACGCCTTTTTTGTTTTAGAAAGCTGTTCGTAGGACAACTGAGTTTAATACTTAACTGAGATTTTGAATAATTCGTTGAACTGATTAATGGTTGTCAGTTTGCGAATTTTGATGTTTTTGGCAATTGCTTAGATTTAAGTAGTAGGTTGTCGAATGTTTGAAACAGGTTAAAGTTCGATTTATTATTTTTTGAAAGTTGTGAACTTTTCTCAAATCCATGAATTTTAAAGACAGAAATTTAAAAGGTTTAATCGGAATACGAATTCAAATGCAATTTACTAACAGAATCGATGAGAGAGTCTAGACAAAATTACGTTTGTAAACACTTAACGTCTTTTTTTTTAAACAAAGAGAAATTGCTTTTAATAGACCATTGCATTTAATGCATATAATTTAAATGTAACTTAATAAATAAAGGAAACAGTAGTATACCACTGTTCGAAAAACATAAATCGATTGAGACAAAAACAAATCCGGATTACAAACTAAAACTGAGGGAAACACTTCATAGTGTCAAAAACAATTGTTTGATGTTTATTTAAAGCTGAAGAATTTTATGACAGAAGTCGTGTCCCTTGTCTCAGTTTTGTGAATGTGATTGCTTACCGTTTCTTTCTTTTTTAAAGAAAACTACCGAGACATTTACCCGTCCTCCTTAAAATTTAATCTTCATGATTTGATATTTGGTATTTGCCGTTTGTTCGAAATTTGGAATGAAGTTTTTGGTAGCCAAAATGTGTTTCAGTCTGTCTTTCCTGTCTTTCGACCGTTTGTGTGTAAACCTTATAAGGACAGAATAAAACTTATTATTAAATGATATGAGCAAATAAGCCCTAATACGGATAAATCAGCATGTGCAATACTAAAAACGTTCCACTGTCGATATAAATCAAGATTTAATACTGCTCTTCGAACAGGGCCAATACGGGAAAAAAACAGGGCCAATACAGAAAAAAAGCGGGAAAAAAGCCGTATTAGCCCTAGGGCTAATACAGGTCGTTCACTTCCGGTTTTCAATTTTCTCACGCCATTACTCAACTTTGGAAGTATAGTTATGCATAAAAACATTTGTATAATATTTTTTAATTTAAAGTCATAAAATAAACAGGTTAAATGATGTGCAATGTTTTGTAACGTCTTAAAGATTTGAAACGGAAAAAACAGGGCCAATACAGAAAAAAGCGGGAAAAAAGCTGTATTGGCCCATGGGCTAATACGGGACGTTCACTTCCGGTTTTTAATTCTCTTATAATCATTTAATAAAAGTGTTATGAACTGACTGTTTCTGTATTGGCACTGGTATAGATTCTCGGTCAGCTGTATTGGCCCTCGACCCTACGGGTCTCGAGGCCAATACAGCAAACCTTGAATCTATACCAGTGCCAATACATAAACAGCCAGTTAATAACACTATAATATTAGGATGTCAAAAGATCTGAAATTTAATACTCGGTCATAATACTGGGGAGTACTCGAGTACTTGAATGAATCTTGAATGTGTATTGATAAGTTAAGACAATAAATGCATATAAAAGTCAGACAAAGTAGCACTTTACACAATCTGTTACTGTTGAGCTGGTATTGTTTATATATTACGACTTGTCTATTTATTTGTCAACAAAAATATTGGACTTCAAATTATTTGTGCATGTTCGTGTTGCTCAGTGTTATGTTTTCGGTGTTTTATTATTTTGCAATATCATTTGTTTGTTTGTGTTTTTTTCTAATTTTTTGCCATGGCGTTGTCATTTGTGTTCCGACTTATGAGTTTGAACGTCACTCTCGTACATTATCTGTTGCCTCTCTTTAAACTGTGAATCAAATAATAATTGGGTTCAAAATGAAGAGTGATTAAAATAATTCAAACGTACATCTCATGCAGTAGCCTAAGATAATGTCGTTTTTATAGAAGTCTTGATAATTGAAAATGGCTTGTGATGATGTATTAATCCATGAAAGTGTTTATCCTGCACAAAAACCACCGTTAAAAATGGTCGTAATTAGTACGGTTCAGCGCAGGGAACTTTGATTTGTTTCGTGTTTAGAAATATGATTTGGCCAACAACTTCAAATGGAAAACTGTTTGACTTTGTATTTTTTGTTACAAGTACTACACATAAAAACATTTCCTTGGAAGGAATAGACTACTATTTACTAGTACCAAATAGAAGTCCCAGGTTAAACGTATTTACGTACACTTGTTTATGAACTTTATATAGTACTTCGAAAGGGATATTTCAACAGAACTTATGTGAAAAATAATATCACAAGATTTATAACAGGCAAACGAGTATCCGAGTAAACGAGTGTACTCGAATAAACGGCATTCCGAGCGAGTACCCGAGTACTGAAGTACTCGTTGACCTCCCTTCTTATTTTGTTATTTTTGTTTTAGATTTAGACTTAAAAAATGTTGTTGGGTTGCTGTCCAAAAGGTAACAAGTCTTGTTAAGATTTTGTAGGATTTATTAACGAATATTAAACAGAAATAAACGAAACGGGTTTTAGCGATGCTTTGACCTGTAATGATTTACTTTTGCAAAAAAAACCCATCAAATTATCAAATCAAATACTACATGTACTAGTAATTACAATAAGATAATTCACCTTGTTGAAAATTAGCAGGAAGTTGATCGGCTTTCTGTTCAGTCACGATGTCATTTGAGGTGGCGAAACTGTCGACATAAACACATTATCAATTTAAAACAGGAAGTTCAAACAACTCATTGAATATTCAGTATTATTAAGTTATCATCTCACTGTAAAGATTTCAATATCTACAATGTATCCACAATAACTATGTAAATATTTGGATACTAAACATGATTAGATGGTCTTAATATATAACCTTATTTAAAACACTATCAACAAAATTAAAGAATACTATTTGCACATTGCAATTTACGTTTTAATGTCACCCTTACTAATTGGCAAATCTGACTGTGGCTTGATATACTAGCCACACATATTTTAGTGCAACCTTAATCTGTAAATACCAGAACAGTCGCATAATCATTTTTGTATCGATCCTACTCAGACTTTGTAAAACAACATCAGTGTCTGAGTAGAAACTTGATGAACCAGGGGTATGTCAAAGAACGTCTCGTCCTTTTCGTAAAAGGTTCATCAGAAGGTATCAAGACCTTGTTGATAAATATTCTGTATCAACTTTACAAATAAAACATGATGGTCTTGATGTATAGATTCTGCGAACTGATGTTGTTTATCATCTTAACCAACGTGTTTTATTGTTCTTTCATTTGTTTTTGTTCAATTTTGAATATTACTTTTACTGTTGGATTGTTTTATGTGATATCCATTTAACGTGGCTCGGTACTTATACATCCTGTTGTTGTGTTTGTATTATCTTTCATTTTTTTGGTGGTGTGTTTTGTAAAATTATGCGACTTTTTGTATTTCTTTAATTCTTATAACGTGATTCTGTTCTTTAACAGATCCCGTCAGTATGATATTGTTCTATTTTATGCCATTATGATGTATTTCTATTATGAATTACAAAATACGTTGAACCACAAACGTCAAAATCATTCAATCGCGTAATGGAATTAACTATTTGTGAATTCTTATAAATTCTATATAATTTTTGGGACTGCTTTAAATCTCGGTCTATTTCTTACACTTATTCTTAGATACATTTGAGTTTTTAACCCTGTATGCTAACATTGCATATGTGAAATTTATAATTGTTTGTATATACATTGAACGACAAATCTATGTGACGTTTAAAATGTTCTCACGTCAGACACGCGAATCAATGAATGTGTTTGAAGATAGATGTTTTTGTGTTCTGATTAATTGTTCATTTTAAAATTGTTACACGATAATGACTGCTGTATCCATATTTTGATCATTTTATTTATTGTGTCTGTTTAGTTAACACATCATTGAAAATATAACGGAATTTGATGAGACTGTCATCAAAGTGAGGGTGTTAGCGCTGTAAAACCAGGTTTAATCTAACATTTTCTACATTTGAAGTAAAAGTCAGGAATATGACAGTTTTTGTCCATTGGTTTTTGATGTGTTTTGTTATTTGATTTTGCCATATGATTATGGACTTTTCGAATTGATTTTCCTCTAAGTTCATTAATTTTGTAATTTCACTTTTTATGTCCTATTCCTCATTGTGACATTTTGTCTAAATACGGATTCACAAGTTTGGAAAGTGATTCGTGCACATTAGTAGGAGACCCCTACACTGTCAATTTATCCGTTCATGTCCCTGTTGGAGTTTATGAACTTATCTCAGTTTTTGTGTTTACTTTGATTTGTATTCTTTATCGATTTATACATTTAGATTTCGGTAAGTTATGTTGCTTATTTTTATATAATGCTTCTTGAATAACAGCTGACGGTTAAAATTGCCAACTTAATTAACCATGTTTAATAACCATCATTTATCGAAAAGACAAAATTGGATTTTTCTTTAACCATTCAATATAGGCCAGTGACCAAATTCAGATATAATATAAAATTTTAATCGTCAAAAATGGTATACGGCTATATCAAATATCATTGGATTCGGAAATATGTATACCTTGAGATTCTTCTGGTCGTCAAAAGAAAATATTGTGCAGTTTTTCAGAAATCATGATCAAAGGTCACATGTCGTTTTCAAGGAAATTCAAATTGAATATCTAACTACAATTTAATACAATTTTTACTGTAAATTGATTAAAAACTTGGATCTATTTTCTTCGTTATTGAATTTTGCACCAAAAAAAGTGGAAACTCATCATTGTGGGAGATTTCCGAATACGTTTGCCACTTTACAAAAAGGTAGTTTTCAGTTTTTAATGATGTAGTTTTTTCAAGTATTTAAGAATAATGTCCGTCAAAACTTAACAAAATTTATAGAAAATTAAGATCAAATATGTGTTTATTAATATAACCATCTAGAATACCTCAATGAAAATGAAAACTGAAGTTTTTTCCATATATGTGGAATACAGTACATGCAATACAGACAACACAAATTATTTCAAAACATACTTATGATTGAGTTTTCATAATGTCATGATGATTTGTATTAAATTATTTCGTATTAATAGGAATATAAATCATTTCAAGATAAACTAACAAATTACAAAAATATATTTTTCATGATAGAACAGCCTTTATTCATTTGAAAATGGAGAAAGTTTCGGTTATTCAATCTCAATATAAGTGACGCAAGATAATATTTTTTTTGTCTATGCGGGATAATTTAACATAGCACTAAATATACTAACTTTAATCAGTAATTTAGACCTCAAATGACTTTTGTAATGTGGGAACGTTATTACAATGTTCCAACCCTTGGCTTGAATATTACATGTTCGTAAGTGGAAGGTTTTGCAAATCTCGAATGTCAGTATTGGTCCATAGTGTTTAAAGACGAAATTCTTAAGCCACGAATTATGTAATAATATTACGAATATGACTTCAGACATTTAAAGTGTTGTGCATTGAAAAAGAGTGGGGGTCAAATGTTTGTGAACTAGATATAGCAAGCTTTTATGCAGCATAATCTGACATCAATTTCAAACCATTTCGCCATTGCAAAATACACTTTGGTCATATCAATCTAAAAATGAAGGACATAAACGTCTGAAATATCAGAAGACCTCTAGAACAAATATCAAATGTGATCCCTGTCTTGAAAAAAACCGTCTTGTCCTGATGCTTGCAACTCAAAAAATCTCTAAACAAAAGTCAGGAAAAAAACCATCCCGAATCGACAGTAAACACTGGCCATTATCACATGATCTGCATAATATTTTCGATTTCATGGTAGTCGTGCCCTACAGTCTGGACTGTATAATAGATTTGATATCCGAACTTGGGTGAGCATTGTTATCGCATTGTTGATGGTACTTACTTCTGTGAATGTTCTTGTGATTCAGAATACAGCTCCCAGTAAAGGTTTGTAGTGGCTGTATGACAAATAAGCATATATTAGACAGCCTATACTTAAATGTTCTGTTTTAAAAAATGAAATTCCATGTTTTGACAGTAGTCGGAAATAAACTGAATATGGAACGCCCTGGCCACAAAAGAAACATACACACAGACAAACAATAGTTAACAAAGCACAACCTTTAATAGCCGTGACTTCGATTTCTTGACTTTAGCCGGCTGCTATTTCATCTGTTTGTCTCAAAGAAACATAAGCAGTTTACATATGTTTAAATTTGTAAACGAAAGCTAGGTAAATTCCAAAAAAATTAAAACAGAGTTCAGTTCAGTTGTGCCATCAACATATAACCCGTGTCATGCGAATTAAAAGTATCAAAATGTTACAAACATAACTTGAACACAAATCAATTGCAAGTTTTAGGATCTGATCTGATACGTATACATCGTATCTAAAAATCTTAAATTGCAAAAGATGTTGCTAGTGAGTTGGGTCATGGCAGAGTTTAAAGGTAAAATAATTCGTGTTACGGTGATATAAAAAAAAACGCCGCGTCTATTTCAGTCGCCAGTCCTTCTTCATAATTTTAAAAGTACATGTCACACAAAAAAAATCCATGGTAAAATAGAAACAGAATCTGCTATACCTTCCGGGGGGACACGAGATAACCCCTAAAGTGTTAAGTATGATTCGTGTTGATCTCTAGTGGTCTGTGTAGAGTTTTGTATAGAAATTTGTGTGTCATTTACCTCATTATACCGACTTTTACCATGCGGTTCTGATATTATCATCGACTTATATGCTTGAACATACCTCTGAAATCTTCGGCCAGTTTTAAGAAGACAGGGGTACAACCCTGTTCATAAAGTCTTATTAACTCAGCATGCTCGGATGGTACGTATCTTTTAAAATATGTGCACATTAAACGCTAGCGCAGATGATTGTAGCACATTGAGACATAGGGAAGTTGACATTTGGAAAGTTAAAATCGACCTCTAAAGTTTTTCATAGATTTTTTGTTTGTAGTCGTCAATCTGTCTCAATATTAGGGTCAAAGTATGTAGCAAACATTCTAGTTTCTGTAGTATCCTTACTCACAAGCTAACTGAAAAATACAAGCACTGACTGACTGATGTGGGAATAAAAGAGAGACAAGAAAACTTAAATATATCTGAATTTAAAATAAAAGAACTAAGCAAAATTACTTTCTTTAGGTCTTTGAAAAGGTTCTGCAAGTCAAATTGCAGTGCGAACTGTAAATATCCATTTTGTTATGTAGACTCATGCACAATTTGTTACAACTTTTATCATAAACCATTTTCAAACGATTAGAATGAACCATTGATGTCCATCTATGAACTAAAGTCACAATCATCCACACAATTTTGGGTAAATTTCATCATTACACCAATCAACTGTGTCAAAATACATCGATTTACTGTACATGCTGTAAGTGGTAAAAATTAATCAATATTTCACATCTGCAATTAGGTAAATAACACTATTGCAGGCATTAAACTGAATGTTTGCTCACTTTGAAATATTAAAGCCAAGTTTCAACGGCCTTTCTGGTTTTGTTATCTTTTTGGGGGATTTTGTCGGATCCCTATTTCTTAAATAAACAACTGAAACACTTATTCTTGGCTCTTATATAAAATAAAATCACATTAACTCAACATCAACAAAGAATAAACGACACCCAAATAATTCAAAGAAACAATTAAATATCAACAGAAACAAGACATATCAAGTCCAAAATATTACAGGAAAACTATGTATCCAGCCCAATCATGGACTGAACACAACTATCCGGAATTGTTTTAAGTAAATGATTGAATAGCACAATTTTTTGTAAGTTTCAGAAATATCGTTTTAAAAAATCTTACCTCATAAAAACATGTGTACATGAAAAGAAAAATTGCAGGTCTATTACTTTATAGTAAATCCGATAATTCATTCATCAACGCTTTTTTTGGATGATGTTGGAATGATGTAAAACACAAAATGTCCCCGTCAACAGTATGTTTTACCTTCATAAATTGTCATCAAAAGGCTTTTTGGATTATCCTTTTCGCCTAATGCATAGAAAATTATGTCTGATGTTTAAATAAAACAAAAAAAGAAAAATATTCGAGGGCAGCATTTGAATAAAAAGCCAAACTGCATGCCACTAATGATCTGCATTTAAAGTTAAATATGCTGACTAAAGGCTTAAATAAAAAAACTGCACCATACGACTTTTTGACGATCAATCTTAAATTCAAGTAAAATCTTATTTCTAGGACTGTGCCAATTTATTGCCGTATACCATGAAGTGAAATTAAACTCTTTTGATAATCGACTTTTTCCTTTTCTGTCACCGCACTTATAGTCATGCTATTTTTGTGCATGCGTTCAAATTTTTAACATGCAATTTTAAAATATGCACTAAACGAACTGTCGACCCTATATTCCTTGACCTATGTTTTACATAATCTACAAAGTGTATACTATGCTAGTATACTTAAAAATTGAGAATGGAAATTGGGAATTTATCAAAGAGGCAACAAGACAACAATTGTTCTTTAACGCAGCGAAAAAATCCCGCACGAGATGCCTCAGCTGGCCCCTAAAAATTCAGAGGAAACTCTTCATACTTCCCTCCAAAACATATAAATAAATTAAACCTGAAAGGCATACAAGACCGAAAATGGCAAGGGGCTTCTGACTTTGGACAGGGACAAAAAAGTGAAGGGGTTAATATTTGCAAAATAAACTACAAAATTGTTATTCTGATCACTTTTGGCGTTCTTATCTTATTATTCTCAACTGCAAAATATTTTATGTTTGCGTCTTTGTCAAATCTTCCACTCTGTTTTGCATTAACATTTGTCTTAATATTTTAGTCAGATGTGCCTAATGTCTTTAAAGTATGTTTTGTTGAACCAAACCGTTATAAATTGAATTGGAATTCGGTATTTTAATACTTTTTGTTTAAAAGAAACAACTACACAATTCTGATCGTAAAAATTGGATAATGGATTTGTTTCATGGTATAAGTTATAAACTGTAGACATGTCTTACTTGTCGAAGAAACCCCCACTGTTACTCCATCCTACTGATGTACGTTATATGCAATGATGGATTGTATGTCACGTCACAAAATTATGTTGTTTGAGAAAAAATCTATTGTATATAATATTTTGTATAATCTTCTAATTTAATGTTTGTTTCGCTAGTTTATCTAAATGTAAAAATCAAATTACAACCGAATTCTGTTCGACTCGAATTAACGTAAGCGTTTATAAATATGTAAATCAAAATACGCTATAACATTCTAATTTTCGCAGACACATTCCTAAGCTTATAACCAAACGATGAAAACATCCTATAAGGAAAACATCACCAGACAAACTACTAAAATATAAGAAGACGTTGGACATGCACCTCCAGACAGAATAGTTAATTTTCCGCCAAGGCCACCTTCATACAATTTGTTCGAAACTGGTACAAAATTTTCGGATTTTGATTTTGAACGGCGCTTTTGTGACTGTGATGTAGATGGTTTTCCGTTCATTTGATCAAATAACATTGCAGTTGAAGACGTTGTTTTCCTTTTTGTGTTCACGTTTTTCACAGGCATTGTTGTAGCAGTTACAGTAATGTCTATTTGATTGTGTTCTGAAACTTTCAAGGTCGGTTGAATTGTTGTTTGACTTTTATCAAATGCCCTTGATGCAGTAGATGTAATTGAAGCAAACCCGTTTTCTGATCCTTCATGCTTTGATGTAGTTTTTGAATTGGTTTTTGTTATTGGCGAGGTAATACTAGAAGTTGACGTTACAGTTTTAAAATGGCTAGTAGTTCTGTCGATAACCTTTTTTGAAGACAATAGTGACGTGAATCTCGCCGATGTCATATCAACCAAGGTTGACAAAGTCACCGATTGTGCTGAAAAGCAATAATTTAGTTAGTATCATATATATATGTATACATACAGTATATTGTTTTTATCGTAACTAATAATATAAATTGCATTTCGTTATTATCATTTATTATGTTCTCAGAAATGGATATAGAAAAACAAAGATAGGACAATGTGTTACCTTATTTAGAACATGTGCCTTGAACAAAATAACTTGTCACCCTGTCATGAAAAGTAGAAAAGCAGCAATTAGTGCGTGTATTTATTATTGCAAAAGAAGCACCTGAGATCAACTTTAGATATTGGTGGGGTTTGTTTTGCACATTCTTTAATTCTCTATATTATACTTGTCTGTGATTTTTTTTTCATTTTGAGCCAAGGCGTTGTCAGTATTTTCAACGTAAGGGTTTGAATGTCATTTTCCGGAATAATTGATAAACGACGAAGATGGTAACGTAAGAATACAACTTTGATTTAGAACGATATTTAAAGCGCCAACGACATTCCTTTTGATTTTCAACTTACTTAAATGTGATTCCAGCTCGTTTGTCTGACCACCCATTTTGTCTTTACGACGTAGTATTTTAATTGGCTTGCTAACTAGATGGATTATTTCTCTTGAAGCTTCCCGTTTTCCTCTGTTAATTCTTGAAGAATTACAAGTTCTGTCACAGTCGTCAATATTATGCTTTTCAGATTTCAGACAAACAAATGCATCGCAGTGTATGTACACACTATCAGTGGTATCAAATCTGAATGCCCGATAACGGAATCCAAATGATGTAGCATTCAGGGGGTAAAAACCAAGTGTTTGCTCGACTTGACATCTATCAAGAAAAAACATTATGATGACATAAATTATGTACTTGTTTGTTTCGGATTTTAGGACAAACCGAAACAGTTTGCAGATGAATAGTATATTTTCAAAAACATTAAAGTTTAGACATGTTAGAAGAGGACAGTTCTCCTTTAAAGATTTAAATTTTCAAAGCTCAAAGGAAAGAGGGTAGCTTTGCATTGAAATTTGAACTGTAATACTTAAGCCCCAAAACAGCAAATGCATTTTTTTATTATTTATTATAATTATTTATTTATTATAAAATAAGCTTCACTGATGAGTCTAAATGTAGACGAAACGTTCGTCTGACGTATCAAATTATAAGTCTGGTACTTACTATTTACTATTTACTAATTGCTAAAAAAAAGTCTATATTTGTATAACTAGCTTTCCGCTAAATAACTTTTAGAGACCATACTTGCATAATTTACTATTACTAGATATGATTGCAGTGATGATATTATCTGTTTTAAAACGTACTTATTGCTAAATAAACTTGCAGAAATGGCATCGTAGCGATTGTTAGTTGGTGTAGCTCTGCACATTGGAACTATAAGCTTCAGGTCATCTTGTACAAAAGATGTAAGTGATACAGCAACATTTAACCATTCGCCGACATATAATCTGACCGGATCCAGTAATTCTATAAAACATGTGTCATTGCACGGACCCTGTTGACGGTAAAATGACATTGATATGAAAAATCTCCCAAGAGCCGTCTTTGTAAATGCGTCAGTGATTGGTGTAAATCCTTTTGATACTTCTAGGTTACGAGCAAATATACAGGTCACATCGATCCAATAAGTATTGTCGCGTATTACATGAAGTTGTACCATTGTGTATTTATAACCTACTTGGTTGGTATAAAAAATGTGAGTTGCATTTCCCTGTGAAAAAAAAAACAATTGAAAAATTTTAAATAACACTTACAAGTCTTAAAACAATATGAATAGATTTGATTTCCATACATGACTGTCATACAAGTGAGTGGTATACCTAGCTTTAAAATTATGTTTTGTCAACTATTGTCTACATAAGAAAATGCCAAGTCAAGAATATGACAGTTGTTATCCATTCGTTTGATGTGTTTGAACTTTTGATTTTGCCATTTGATTAGGGATTTTATTTTCATTTTCTCTTTATTCTAATTTTACAACTCATATAAAAATAAGAAGGTGTGGTATGGTTTCCAGCATATACAGGTGTAATTGATAATCGTTAAAAGAGGAGTATGGAATGATTTATTAACTAAAAAAAATAAATCACAGATGAATTTAATCAAGAAAATAATACTTTAAAAAAAATGTTACATACCACTACAGGGAGATAACTATGTAAAAGTCAGTAGGACGCTTAAATCACGATCTATTGTTCAGGAATATTAAGTTTGTTGTTTAACGTTTTGAAATCTTTATAATTTTGTCATATGGTCAATGAAAATATTTTGTCAAAATTCTATCAAAATTAAACGAACCAAATTTATTTTAGTCAAAGGGGTTATATGAAATAACCACCTTCAATAGCATTAAAGGATAACATTGAAACCCACCGATGCATGAGATCCACATTCCTCAGTAAAAGGTATGATAATAGACACAGTAGAAGAATTAATAGCTTTTGTCAAAGTACACAATCTGCTATTATTTTTGACTGATAAATGTTCAGTTAGAAGGAATCTATCTTGGTATCGACTAAATTGAACGTTGAAGGTCCCATTTGTACACTTCATGGTGGGAACTGGTACTGTAAATATAAGTAATGTGTTACAAGACATAATATTTGTAATTTCTTTTTAACGTAATATTCCAATTTGAAATGAGCGGACAAGTCTTTCAAATTCCATTTAAACATAACAGTTTTACTAGAGTTAACAGAATAACAGGAATTGGAATCAACAAGGTATTAACATGCTATGTTTCGTGCATTAAATTTTGTTATCTGAAATTCTGAAAACACCTTTATTTTGAGTATACTCATAGTTGTTTACTAACGGATTTGATTAAACATTTAGTAAACGTTATTTCAGTAAATGTCACCAGAAAATGATCTACTCTAACTGTTTTTGAATTAACAGTAAGAATAGTTCCCGTATGATGGTTTCATAATATTTTGCAATGACATGAAACCACAATCGACATTGAAATAAAACATAAAAATTCTTAAAGCAAATATAAAAACAGCTTTACCTTATGATATGTTTGTATATTTATATTTGAAGTCATCAGGTGATTAAAAATAATTTACAGTGTCTACAAATTAAAAAATTACAAGTTTGTTTTCAGTTGTAATGATTAATTATCTTCGATTTTTGAAGTAAACAAATGGAATTGACACCAAACGTTACTAAGTAAAATGTTTGATTTACCTGGTGGTCGCTCATTTTTCAGAGGTATACACGTGACACTTGCAAATTCTTTGTGTTCTGGTCTGCAGTTATGAATGGACCAATTTGATCTTTTACAATCACGTATGTGGTGTTCTTCGCCTGTACATTCAACATCATCCAATAGGTAATTCGTGCTAACTTGGTTAATACCGGCAATTATTTCGTCAGGTCCACCAGCTTGGACACAGTACAAACTGTAAAATGTATGTTAAACATGTAAGTATGAACATGTTAAGGTCAATAAACCTTTTGTGACTAAAAAAGCAATAAGATATGATTTTTATTGTATCTGAGCCTCTTATGTAAATAATAGTACTAGGTAGTATTGTTGACTCGATAAAGTAAATAGATTCGATTCGATATCCAGAAATCTCTGATTTTTTATTAGTATTTCTATTTTACTACTTAGATGCAATCAATTACAATACTATGCATCCTGATATATTTGATTTGAGGTTCGTATCTGAAGGCATAAAACTTGCCAGGTATGATAACATGTAATTACAATTGAATAATTCTAATTTATAGGAAATAAAAAATACGTCATTCTGAGACTAGTAAAAATCTATGAACTCAACAATGCAGATGTAATAAATTAAATGTTACGTGTAGTTATATTTGCTTTGTATCACTGACATCAAGAACAACAATTTGTTGTTTACTATTGAATCAGTTTTTAGGATATTACCATTTTACTTGCTAATGAACATATTCCTTTTTCGTAGCTGAACTCCCTTATTTCTTTTTTTAATGAAATTATATAATCTTTCAATCAAGTTCTCAAAACATTATTTCATGTTTTCGTTGTATAAACTGGACGTATAAATATTCTTTATTATGAATTGAGTTAGATAGTCATTGATGACCACAGAATTGTTCTGTGTGACCAATTAATTTCATCATCCTTTTTCTTTTACATAGACGGAAGGATTAGAATAACACGGATTATAAGCATAAACACAACTCCTCCGAATAAAATGTATGTATCGATCGAATAAATCAGATATTTTGTCCATGGTATTGCAGATGATATAAACAATGTAAAAAAGAACATTTATGATAGTTGTATCTTATGAAAATATACCAGGATATACATGTAGCTCCTACTTGTTAACTAATTTTTACTCAAACGATCATTTTTATCTGATCTGAGCAACTCTCAACACGACCTGACAATAAATATAAATACATATTCACACTTTATCTTTTCAGACTAATGTGTTCAGTATTAAGAAAAAAATCTGTTTGCGGTAATTTAAGATCGTTGCAGTCTTTTTTCAGAGTGTGCGATTGTTATCATGTACTTGTACAAAACAAAAGTGTCTGAAAAATTAAACATTGTTATATTGACTGTAATTAGTTGTCCGAACAGTCATGAATTCAGTACAAGAATGAACTAATAATAACATCATGTACATACACATACAAAATATTTAAAAACATACTCAAAACAGAGCATTCGGCATATCACTTTTGCATCATTCAGGCTCCATAGGTCGTCACAAATGGATCCCCATACACCATTGTGTTTAATCTCTACATAGCCTATTCCAATAAGATTCAAGGGCCCAATAAGGCGTACATCAAGGTTAGTTCTAAAATTTGCGCCTACAATAAGAAAGCTAATTTAGATAGAGAAAACAAACACGAACACGTGTAGTTTTTATTTGAAAATAACTAAAAAAATGCTGTATTGCAGATGATTGGTTGTGTGTTCGATTTTGCAACTAACTATTTATATAATTCATGTTAACCATTTGAACTTTAAATCTTTATTATATTGAATTAACTCTGTGTGGTGAACACATTCAGCTATAATATCAGAATATATCTGAATGCAGCAAAACTAAATTGTTTCATAGTTGATTAAAAAAAGGATTGGTTCCTTTATTTCTTATTAGTAATATAATAATAATAAGTAATACCTTTCAATAAAAAAAAAGCTAATGCAAAACGTATTACTCATGATATACCTACATATCATTGTTCATTGTTATTACTTTCAGAACGATAGGTCCTATTCTGAAGAAACTTCTTGGAAGATATAAAGTTTAAATCAAACGTGCATTTATATAGATTAGACCGTTGGTTTTCCCGTTTGAATGGTTTTACACTAGTAATTTTGGAGCCCTTTATAGCTTGTTGTTCGGTGTGAGCCAGGGCTCCGTGTTGAAGGCCGTACTTTAACCTATAATGGTTTAATTTTTAAATTGTTATTTGGATGGAGAGTTGTCTCATTGGCATTTACACCACATCTTCCTATATCTATATAAAACATGTAATAGGTAAATTAGTAACTTGACTTGTGTAATTTCATTCTATCACTACAGAACTAATTAAAAACATTAAATACACTTGAAAAACAAGTCCTGTATTATCATGATTATTGCAAGTTTTGGTTGAACATTTTAAGTTTCTATCTAAACTAGGTTTTTGTCAGAAATAAACCTTTCTCAGTTTATTAGTCTGAAATACAAGACATCTTCGTTAATGCATTTTTTTGAATTTCGAAAACAAAAAAGGTGAAGTTTAATTTATCTATTGCCTCAATAAAAGAACATTATGAAAGATATATATTTTATCATGTTGATTACATGGATAATGCAACACTTTTTATTTTACTTTAAAGAGTTAACCAGTTCTAATTTGATCGCATTTATGTGTAGAAACTTGTTTGCATCAAAAGTAAACAATCGTATTGATTCAGTGATATTCACCTGTTGAACACAAACAAAATGAAATGGTTTGATCAAAAACTGAGCAACAGTGAATCATTTGCAAAAAGCCTATAATTTAAACAAATATTGTAACTCTTAAAACGACCTAACAGTTCTTGGTTTAGAATTAAATGATGATCATTCGACTATCCGGGCGGTAATTCATTTGCCACTGTTGTCTTTTGTTCATGTCGTTCACAATATAGATGATTGTTACTATTTCCTGTTAGCCCTAGATATTATATTCGCAAGTGTGAACGTTTTTCCCCTTTTACAATAGCTACAATATGCATATTTAAAATCGATGTGTGTGCTTGATTTAGGTTGCATTTCTGTAAATATTGACAATGTAATTTCCCATAGGAACTTCTTTTACAGCTTAAGCTGTACCACTTTTACTATGAAGTTTAAAAAAAATCTTATCCTGGAATTGAAAGTTCAGATGCACCACAGTTTTTTTTAAAGGTCAAAATAGAGGGATGTGCGGTATATTTTCCACGTGTATATGCCCTGAACATCTAAGAGTTTAAACTAACACTAATTTTCTTAACTGCCCCTACCTCCATGACCTCAAATGAAAGGTTACCACAGATTCAATGTAAAAAATATGCACATGCATATTTACTGGTAACATTTCCAAGTTATGTCTCTGTGAGATGGAATACAGAGAGAATAACTGGGAACCAGTATGTAAACAAAATTAATTTTCTATGAATATTCAAGATCTCACCAAAAGAGGCGTGTTTTAAGTAACAGCTGTATTTGCAAAGTGCAACCTTTACTGGACGAACAGTCTCAAAATCTACACTTCATAAATTTGAATTGATATAGACAGCAAAAGCATACAAAAAAATAAAAGAGTTACATTACGGAATAAACGTACAATTTGATGGTTGCTCTATTATTTGATAAGTTATTGACGAATTCGAAATCTGCATGGCACGTGATTGGATGTTGCAGATCACACCAACGTCTTCCTTGTGATTACAGTTAGAATTATTTAGTGGTTTTGCCATGCATTGATCTAGGTTTTGTTCATCCCCTCGACATACCAGATCGTCATACCATATAGGTCCAGTCCCTGGACCAAATCTGTGATCAAGCACTGCTATACCTCCGTTACTGTATTGAATGAAGAAATCATCAAGAAAGTGACATAGTATTCACATTTTACTTCAAGGAATAGATTAAAAATGAAGAAATAATATGAATTGAATTCAAACAAACACTTATTAATAAATAGAAATAAAAATGATTAGAATTATAAAGATTAAGCAAAAGAAAATTGTAATGATGATTATAAATGAAAAAAAAATAAGAATGCTAATTGTAATAATGATAACAATAATTATTATAATGAAATTAGCATTATTAACGATCTACGAGCTATGTCCGAACTCATAACCGCTTTGTTCACAGGCGATTGGTCACTGTTGATGACCTTCTCAGACTCTTGGATTCCAAGGCCCTTTATGATATTGATCTGGTATATATTAATCCATAAATGCTGTGTTAAGTTTTTTATCATGTAAACATGATACACACAGACCTTGTATTTATATTATTCATGAATATATCGAATTATATAATCGGTTAAACACCTTTTGTACACGTGAAAGGTTTAGTCAATTACATCGAAATCCTTGTGCGTAAATATAGACCAAATGCATACATACGTATGTCCCAAAACTCTGCAAACTACTGTGGCTGCGCTGTTATCAAATTTGTCATCACATACAGTTCCACTGGTTCCATTTAGTCTTATTTCTACTCGTCCTTGTAGGGCGGTATGATTCTCACCAGTTAATGAGTAAGTTCCTAGTCGTTGGGCTAAAATGTGAAAAAATAAAATTTACATTATATGTTAATACCCCTTAATTTATCAGAGTATAGCACGGTTTAAACCTGTTCTTGCATTGCTGACAGTAGCTTCTTGAAATACAAATCTCTCATAGAATGGGTGATAAAACAATAACATTGTACTCAGGCAAAGTGAGATACCGACTACTTCTAGATTATGAGATCTAGAAGTTTAATTTTTGTATAATGATTTAGATTTGTAAAAGACAGATTCATATTAAAAGTAATACTAATTCTTAGTACATACTTTGTAACCGTATCAATAAAGTTCTGTCGCTGCAATACAGGCTACATATCTCCTGCTCCAAAGATTAAATCTTAGAAAACGAAGTGCATAACAGTTATCGAACGCAAACATAAAAGGATAAAAAAAATACCCCCAAAAAATGAAAATTATCAGTTGCTAAAACATTAAAATTGAAACATTGACAGAGAAAAAAAAGGTTATCAACAATTACATAAGACATTAAAGACTAAGATACAAGGAACATCCCATGCAACTAAACCATCACTTCTTTGTGAGATTAGATAGTTATCATATCTAAGGAATTATGTAAATTCTTCGTTTAAATAGAAGTAACAGACGTTTGAATAGTTAGAGATAAATAAATTGTGTACCCAAAAGATGTAGTCCAAATAACTGCGGGTATAGTCGAAAATAAACATATCTATAAAGTTTTATTTTCTGATCTCTTGATTTCGTTTAGTCATACACAGGGAATCATATAAGTGCGAGCATAGCAAGGTTATTAGGGTAAAAATCTATTTTCTACACAAATGATAACCCCCTAGTGGTGTATTTTGTCTCTACGGAATTTTGTAATTTAATGATTTTCTGTCACCAGTTTAACTTTCTTTGTGTGAGGTAAACAAAGATTATTACAGTGCAGTTTTGATTTATTAAATCCCTTTTTATGAAGTTTGAAGCTTTTTAGAGACTTTGTTTGAAATGCAAAAAAATAAAATAAAACAAATATCATTTATAATATCTTATCTATACTATTAAACGAGAAGACCTCATTTGAGGTGTCGCTTTTCTTCTTTCCACAAAAAAATTAATCATCATGTCTCTGTGTCCTATGGGTACAGTGCATAATCGCATTTGTCATCCATTCATATGATTATTAAGATTGAGTTATTTTGGGTGAAAAACGAGAAAAAAAGACGTCCGGATATGTTTCCGTCATTGGGCGAAATTTTAAGTCAGATTAGACTTCCGGTTTGAATTTTTCTGTATACTTTGAACATACATTAATACTACGAACATGACGAATACAGTGTATTTTCTGTCTTATATCCGTCATTGGACGAAATTTAAGTCAGATTATACCTCCGGTTTTAGTTTTTCTTTTTACTTTGAAACAAATGCATATACAACGTAAAAAGTGTATTTTCTGTCTGATATCATTTTCTAGTTAACTATCCACGGCAGTCACAGGGTTTATTTAATAAAGAGGGTCTGAATAATATATCAATGACCGCTGTGGATCAATTATTAAACTGAGAATTGACTGTAAAAAGAAAATACACTTTCGGGATCGAAATTTCAGGATTGACCATTTCGGGATCCGGGATTTCTTTTTCGAATTTCGGGATGTCGAGACATTTAATTTGTATAATAAATTCAGAACCTCGGGATTTCATGTTTTTGAGCCCGGGATATTGGGAATAGAGCCCCTCCGCAGTGGCGGATCATGAAATGTTCATACACAGGGGCCCGTTGACTGCCTAAGAGGGTCCCGCTCCGGTCATGCTTCAGTGATTCCCTATATAAGCAACCAATTATTTTCCAGAAAGGGGGGGGCGGCCCCCCAAATCCGCCTCTGCCCCGAACCCCCTTTAATGGATGTTCATAATATACAGATAAGCGCTAAAATTATTCATGTGTCATTTAAATTAATAGAGAACAAACAAGAAAAAAGGATTTTTTTGTGGAAAAAGGAGGAGCCGGGCTAGAAAACCAATTATCCTGTCCCAAATTACCTATAACTTTTGATACCTTTTCTGAAATTCTCAAGTCACTAAATTTTTTACAAAAAAAGAAGATGTGGAATGTATGCCAATGAGACAGTTCTCCACAAGAGACCAAAATGACACCGAAATTAATATTTAAAGGTCACCTTACGGCCTTCAACAATAAGCAAAAGCCGATACTGCATAGATTTAAAACAATTCAAATGAGAGCACTGACAGCCTTATTTATGTACAAAAAATGAACGAAAAACAAATATCACTGAACCACTGAATTACAGGCTCCTGACTGGAATGTTCACTGGAATGTTCATAATACATGTACACTAAATGTATGTTCATAATACATGTACACTAAATGTATGTTCATAATACATGTACACTAAATGTATGTTCATAATACATGTACACTAAATGTATGTTCATAATGAAATTAATAGAAAACAAAAAATGGCTATTTTGGAAATAAAGGAGGAGGGTTAAAAAAAAACACCTTCTTGTCCCCAAGTACCTATGACTCCTGATACTTTTCCTGAAATTCTCAAGTCATTAAATCTTTTACAAAATTCTTCCTACAACACTTTACATCCTTTCAAATACGCTCTGAATGCCCGCGATTTCGCGGGTGTGTTCTAGTATCCTTTTAACAGTCGGGCTTAATTTGTGAGCCGTTTTCTAGGATTTTTACGGATTAATAATTCATTTACATCATCAGTTGCTATAACTATATACAAATAAGCAGATGTGGTACAATAACGTTAATTCGAGACAACTGACCACGTGAGATTTAATGGCGCAGAAAAAAGCAAAGATAGATCAATGTATGGTCTACAACAATAAGTAAAAGCATACCACAAACATGACATAGTCCACTTTAACATACCTCGAAATATAAAACAGTGTAGTTCATATACAAACGAATGGCCTGTTATTTCTTTTTTGGTATCAATAACACGAAGCTCATAGTAGTGTGATTGAAACCCAAATTATTGCAACCAAAAATGTAATACAAAAAAATATTACATTTAGTACTAACGGAATAAAAATAAATATCCATAAAGAAGCTAGAGCACCTCTTGTTATTTCATCTTATGAAGAAAATAGTTATTCTCATAGATTCAACGTCAATGTGTAGTCGCATAACTTTTCTTAAAAATTAGGGGGTCAATTAGGGGTATTTGTGGAATCATTTCAATTTCTTTAGATAGTAATTTCAGCCGCACAGTATCAAAATTTACGACAGATATTAGAAATATATTGGCTCTCATTTCGTTTTTTGTGTTTAGTTTTGTCTTTCCTTAGTTCCTAAGTTGAATATAGGAAAACACGACAGTTGTGTAATTCTGAAATTAATCTTGAAATTATATTTCTGTAATAGGTAGGTTTGAACTCTCCTACAGGTTTATCTTATAAAATAGCATAACAAATTGTCAATAATTTATATCAAATTTAAAAACGTATTGATAAAAAAAGATATTTTGCCTAAATAAGAATGTATTGTCACTTTTGTAGGAAAAACTTTGTAATAGCGATGTTTAATTACATGGTACCAAAAGGATACTTACCTTGAATGCATACGTATGCACAACAATGAAGCAACACTCTTAAAATCATCATATCATGCATATGGCAGTTTTGAAAAAAGGTCAAACCATTTATGCACCTAAACGAATATCTTTTCTGCGTTTGTGAAATACAAAACGTGTTTTTGCATGCAAATAGTTTTCGCTCAATATAGTTAGATAAAACTATCAATTTTACATGAATACCATAACTACCTTTTGTTGTTATGTTGTTATGTTTAAAAAACAATCAGAGACATCCAATTGGCTAAGAGTTTATCTTACGGGTCATTGTAAAGAGTACTCAAAGGATTTCTTTCAAAATTTAAATGTTTTTGGAACAAATACTATATTAAGATGTATAACAATAATCTCATAGTCAAATAATGGTAGCTTTTCATAGCACTTGACGCAATTATGAAGAGTTCTGTTTGACCTTTTTATGTTGATTTGAGAAGGGATTATGTGTACGCAATTGGACTACTGTGACGAATAAACAGATTCATCCTTAATTTACAAGCTATTTCTGCATATGATTATTAGATATTATCTGGAATATTATCAAGATAGATATTAAATGTAAACAACAATAATGTTCAGCAAAGTAAGGTTTACAAACATGTCAATATGATCAAAAGTGTAAATTCATCCCGAAAATTCTTTTCACTTTTTATTTTACAACTAAGCAAAAATAAGCCAAACTCGTCCACAATCCTTTTAAGGGTATATAATACATGTAATACTAATAATCATTATTTTTAACTTATTTTACATGATTTCTACCACCACAGTAGATACACGTAACCAACCAAGCTCTTTGGAGCTTCTAGTTTGTCTTGGACGAGATAATCATTTCGAAGGAGAGGGATTGGTATAATTGTTTGTTTTGTTTTGAAAAAAATATAGACATATAAAATATTTGTACAAGGTCATTCATTTCGACGAAGAACCCTTGAATACTTTCGGCATACACTAGTTAACAAAATTAAAGTCATATCCGATGAAGAGTATTTATAAGTTAGGTGCAGATATATATATTCAATTTTAGTCCCTCTTCAATTAAACCATAAAGCTCTTATCTTTTTTTCATACAAAAATGAAGAAAGATATATGCACCTAATACGAAAGAAAACATACTGAAACCTGGTCTTTCATGTAGAACTAGTACTAAATTTAAAAGAACTCCCTTTATCCTAAATCGTTTGCATCTTGAAACAAATACTTGCCATGACTGTAATTCTATACAAAACTGACTAAAACTCTTTATATGTAATGTTTTTGTTAAGACACAATGGACCATTAAGAAGAAAATTTGACGTCATAACTAACATGACTAAATGCCGACCAATCATTGATGACAGAGAAAAAATACTTCAGGAGTGAGGGGAAATATTTCTCTCACACCATTAACGAAATGTGAAAATTGCAGAAAAATTCTAGAACTTTTTTTTATTTACTCAATTAACTAAAACACATGATACATAAAATAAACCAAGATAGTGGTCCATTGTTTTTCCTCGAACAGTTTATGTGTTTTCCTCGGTTTTATTTTGTAAACAGGAATTATTTTCTGTCAATCGATGAATGGTTATTGAACATACCGCTTGATCCATCTTTATAATATTCTGTAGTGGCGGTCAAACTTCAAATCTATGCATTTGGGATGAAAAATTCTATGTATATCGACAATTTTAGCCTTTTTTAAACAATGTATCTACTGTACTGATATCTAAAATATTAATCATTTATTATATCAATACAAATATAATGACAACTGGGTTAAAGTTTTGAGATTAGAAACTACTATCACCTTCGAAACATAGAAAGTGTCACTCACGACATTAATATGATTGAACAATGCTCAATATCATTCACATATTATCTAAACAGATATGACAAAACCTAGTTAAATATTATGTCAACGTTCAGTTTAGATTTTTTTTACATACTGATTTCATTGATTTATCAAAATATTTCACTTTATTGGCATATGGCTTTGTCTAAGCTAAATTTGAAACAAACAATCATAGAGGAAATATTATAACAGAGTTTTGTGTGCTGACGAAGAAGAATCATGAAATCGCGTCGAAATCACGAAATTTATAACGTGTTATTTAAAGAAAAAATTATTATAATAATAATAATTGTTGTTTCAACAAAAAAAGAAATGTTATGTAATACACTGTATTTGATGTGGTTTGATAGGCACATTACAAGAGGGCTGCAAAGGGGATATCTACACAGAAGAACGCGATGAACGAACAATTAAAAATGTCTTGCTCGTTGATCTTTATACCGATTTTACGAAACACGGTAAATAACGAACCTCTTTATCGGCTGCATGTGAAAAAAGGCAAACTTAGTTGCACAGAAATAACTCTTTACCACCATCTTATAACTGAAGATCATCTAGAGTGCATATTGTATGTATTACACTTGTGATCAAATTGAAGAAATGAATCGTACTAAGATATACTGATAAAAAAAACTTGAAGATATTTATGCATACCAATGAAGGGAGAATAATGGCGCCTCCTATGTGGATCTTAAGTATCTTCTTATGAAAAACCTGAACTTATCTATTATTTATATATGCTTCGTTAATTTTTTTAGAAGCGATTAAGAAACTATGGATAATCTAAGGTTGAAATTGTTGCTTTATCAAATTTTCTTTTGGTCAAAGAGCTCTAAAAGTATAATTATTCATTGAACCCACCGGTTTTACCGTTCATGAGCGTGAATCCAATAGCAAGCTTCGGTGCATATACTGATCGTTATGTTGTTATTATTTGCTAAGTAGTATGTAAACGCTGAATGTCAAAGGCCGAATCATTTCAGTTGCATGCAAATGTCAAATATTAGAATTGTTCTCCATTTAATTCAGTATGATTTAGATTATTAATATAACACTAAATGCAAATATGAAAAAAATAATGATGAACATGATTATACACGTTATATGTTTTTATATAAGCTGATGCCAATATGTCGTCTTCGGCATTTAATAACACCACAGTTTTAGGAAACACTCTGGAAAATGAAAATGTGTGGCACATCCAGCAAAAGATAGAAAATAAAATAAAACGGGTTTCTTGTTGTTTTTACATACATAAAAGCAACAGTAGTATTTGGATAGTCAACAGTCATATTTTGATTTAAAAAAAAAGTACAAATAACAAAATTACTGAACTCTAAGGAAAATTCAAATTCTGAAGTCTCTAATCAAACGGTAAATCAAAAACCCAAACACACTAAGCAGGTGGATAACAACTATCATATTCCTGACTTGGTACAGGCATTATTTTATGTAGCAAATGGTGGATGAAAACAGGTTTTATAGATGGCAAAACCTCTTTGATGTATGACAGTCGGATAACCGGTGGAAACACGTCAACTACAGCATGACACAGAGGATCAGCAGAAACACTGACAACAACAGCAAAAGCAAACGACAACATACATAGAAGCTGACTGTAGATTAGAACTGCCACTTTCCTGACTTTATACAGGACATTTTAAGACAAAATGGTAGGTTGAACCTGGTTTAATGGCTACCCAAAATATTCGCTAATATGGCAATGATAAAAATCTATATTTCCACTTGAGTCGATTTCAATAGGCATCCATGTTTCAATATGTGTTAAAAATAGCAAATATAGTAAATGTTAAAATATGTTAAAAAGGGTTTAGCACAATATATAGCATGCATCAGACGCGCTTTTCATGATAACCTTCGTCAGTTACGCTTTTGTTGAATATATGAATTGTTGAAAAGTTCCTCAAACTCAAATCATGATGTGAATAATGCCGGTAAGTCTTGTGCAATCATGCATAATTATTAATCTACTGTAACAGCTACTTTTATCATTTCTTAATTTCAAAAAAAATAGGAGGATTTGCATGAAAGGCCATTCTGTTAGTAGCATTATGCATATTGAGCGCTTCTGTTTGCTATTTTTTATGTCTGTGAAATAATTTCAACGCATATTTTTTTCAGGTTTCATTTTTGTGCCATGAACACCTTTGACAACTGATTTCAATATTGAAAATATCGCATTAAATGTCATTGAGTTGACCCGACGAAAATACGCAGGGAAAGAGTATGCCGTACCTAGTCACAAAACGAAACAGCGCATGTTTATCTCAAAGTTACATGCATGAACAAAAACAGATACAGTTTGTTTATGTAATTAATATTGTGGTTTGATCGATGATTTCACATAAACAAATATTCAAAGATTGTTTTCGTTTTATTTTGAATTTCCCTTATAGCATAATTCAGAGATCATCACTGAAATGTATTGTATTCTATGAGTGAACTCATAGGTTTGGAATACGTTAGGTATCCTCGTTTTGATAATGTTACTAAATATAAAAATGAAGATATGGTATGATTGCCAATGAGACAACTCTTCACAAAAGTCCGAAGAAAACAGAAATTATTAAACAAATATAAGTCACCGTACGGTTTTTAACAATGAGCAGAGCCGATACCGCATGTTAAGCTATAAAAGGCATCACAATGACAATGTAAAACAATTCAAACTAACGGCCTAATTAATATACATAAAATTGACGAACAACAAATATATTAGCGGGATCCCAACCCTCCCCTAATCTGGGTCAGTGGTTTAACAGTAAAACATAAGAACAAACTATGAAAATCAGTTACAAAAGGCTTATATAGATACGAATGCAAATACTACACGGAGTGGAAGTCGCTGGGTATTTGTATATCACAACAACAAAAACGACTCTTAGTACAGATTTGAGAGTACTCGTAGTTACTGACAGCCAGATCAACTTATTTGTCAAAGAACGAAGTGTAAGAGAAACATGTTGACGCCATTCGATTAAAGCACGCGTTAATACACACTAATGATCATGTCGAAAAAAGTATAAATTGGTCAAGAACTAAAGAACTATCATTACGACGATTATTTTATGTTATTAAAACGGAATAACTTCACATAACGGAATGAAACCGAATGCAATCGATTTCATATATCAATGGAGTAATACCCGCAGCATAGGTAGCAAATGCACACTTTGAAATATTTCCATTACTATTTGCTAATTGGGTAAAAGAACGATTGTCAATGAAGACAGAACAGTGCTACCAAATCCAGTGGTGTTATCTGTCGGAATATACAGCTCCTATCCAACAATGCCGATCTGAAAGTTGAAAAAAAAACCCATAAAAATCTGTAGTTGAAAAAAAAAATGAAACATAGTTTTTTACGCTTTGTGTGTTATATTGTTTGATATCGAGAACGCTTTCTTGTTGGCGTCTTTCGTTTGTGTCTTTGCTACATTCATTGATATGTTTGATTGAGTTATTTAGTCAGTTGTGATAGATGTATGTTTACACAGTTTTTTAATACGATAGCCAAATACAAATTCAGAATAAGGTACGAATATATGGTTGTTAATATAGAGTATAATAGGACAATGTAGCGGAATCATATCAACATTCATGCTACATATATATTGGGACTTTCCTTAATGCACATTCATGTATTTCATCGATCTTGAAGTCAAGGGTACCACAGACGTCTTTAATAGAGGACTCCTACTCCATTTTATATGCATTTGTCAGTAGGCAATGCTTCAATTATAATACTGGTTATATCATACCTGTCTGAATTGTAGTTATATACTTCGCCTTAGATGAGATTGATTTCCGCCCTTTCTATTATGTTCCTTTTGGTTGTATATCTCCTAACATATTAAGTTCATATGCATCATGTGTTTTCCTTTTTATGTGGTATTTGAACGTTCCTGGTGATGTAATATCCAACTACATTGTATCTTACCATATTTACAAGGGAAAACTTTCGTGAAGCTAAAGTAATAACGGGGGTATGAAATAATTGCAAGACAATTTCCCTTTTAATGTAGCAAAATGTCAGCAATGCATACAAAAAAATTACATATCTCCCAGTTGATACAATAATTTATAGAATGCATTTCTTATCATGATTTTTTAAAACCTCATATGAAGCGCCGCTTACAGAAAACTGTTGAAACAAGGGACACTTATGTCGTTCTGTCGAAACTAGTAATTAGTAACTATTAATAAGAACATATATTGAAGCATTGTAAACTTCTATACTGGACTATCTGAAAATACCGCCAGTTGATCTGTGTTTTGTGTTATTCAGTTGTTCTTGACATCTGTTTATCTATTTTTCAATTCTCTTTCTGATCAAGGTATACTCTTTGCTAGAACAAACTATGTGTTATTGTGTCATAATAATGTTTGCTTATATATCTGTTTGGTTTTTTTAGTGTTTAAGAGATTAACACAACATTGACTGCTGTACCCAAATTTTTTGACCTTTTTCCTATTATGATTGTTTTTTTTTCACACATTGTTGTCAATATAATATAATGTTATACGACTTTCATACCAGTGTGAGGTTTAGATAGCTATTAGTTCATTTATTCATCACTTCAACATAAGAAAACGCCTGTGAAAAGTCCGGAATAGGACAGTTGTCCATTCTGTAGTATATTTACATCATCTTCGACCAATTGTTTATAACTGTTATCAAAACTTTTATTATCATAACTACGTTATACGTTCTACACAAACGTTAAGTATTACTAAACAGTATGTAAAATAATCCGTATTAAAATAAGACGACGGACTCATCCTACCATAACATAGAGCCCCTGGGTAGCTATGAACTTGTCATGTGATTTTTATTTTTACATTGTTCATTACAAATCAATGTCACATAACTTCATTGTCCCTCTAACGTAAGTGAATCATTTATTCAATTTCCGTAAATGGATGAAATCAATTTGTTGTAGATTTTATTATTTAAAAGATTTCTATACTGTGTTTGTTTTAAGATTGATCATGTTTTGTTCGTTATGGCATTCGGTATAATAAATTCATCTTTACACATTTATGAAACAAATTATAAATGCCGCATTCACAAGCTGTTGATTCAATTGTTTGACATATGTTATTTATGCCTTTAACGTGAGGGTGTCCAAATTGCACATATTTTGAAAGTTTTTTTACCCACGTTTATTCATGCTGCAGAAAAAAGTGTGCATTATGTGTTTATTTTGTAGATGTATTCTTATGTAAGGGATATAAGCCGATAACAGTCCATTCTGTAAAATATTGGACAGGTCTGAGGCCGCAGGCCGAAGACCTGTTCAATATTTTACAGAATGGACTGTTAGAGGCTTATATCTTACTTAAAACATTGTTTAACACGTCGATAAAAGTTAAAATAAAAGAAAAGCCAGCAAAGATTTATTTTCATCAAGTATGAAAATTGTTTTGTGAATAAACTTTCTTTACATTAAAATATATCCTACATGTTGGCCCCTTTAAACAATAACTAAACTTAATACAAATAGACAAAAAGAAAGTACAGCTGAAGGTAAACAACATGTATTGCTACATGAAGAATAACAGGTTATTTGTATCATGATTTTTACGTGCACAAGGACTACTCACATTTTCTGCTCATAGTGTCCGTGGATACCATTACATACGGTTTGTGTTTCAAAATGGATAAAGTGATGAAAGTATATTTTTAATGCAAAAACTAAGAAAAAGATGTCGTTGCATGTATTAGTGATTGTGTTGTTTCAAACTTTGGATTAAAATCAAATGTGTAATTGGAATCTATTCAGATACAGTATTCAGTGTGGATTACAAAGAGGATATAGACAAAGCAGCTAACAATGGTTAGTGTTATATATATTATATTTCAAATGTAGTCCTCCTCTTTTAGTTTCTTGTTTCTTCTTGGGTTTTATTTTTACTAAGTGAATGAAAAAAGAAAAAGAAAAGGATATGAAAACAGGTTCTTGTCGAACCATATCGAGTGCACCGCAGTCGATTTTATTACAAATACATATTAATTAATATGAACAAATGAAGAAATAGCAACATGCAATCAGTTATATTCTTTTATTGGATTTTTCAAGAGACTGTACCCAAACGGTACCACCTGAATACACCCCCCCCCCCTTTTTCTGTTTTTTTTTTCTTTCTGCAAGGTCGTGTCGCTCTTTTTTTTTCGTTTATTTGTTTATTGAGTCCTTTGTGTTTTATAAATGTTACCGAAATATATTCTTGTCTCTATTTTCTTTTGAAAAAAAAATCTCTCATAAAACAATCACTGCAAAAAAGTGCGAATCGGAAACACGATTGGTTTGTTTGACAGATAAAATGCGGTAATGTGTTCCTTTATTCTACTTTCCATATTCATCGTGGTTCATGAGCGAAGTGTAGCATTATATTTATATTTAAGCAATAATATCAGACTTAAAAAAACAATATTTCTTAATCAATTTAGAAACTTGAATATTATCAAAACTATTATAGTCCCCTAGTTCATGAAGGAAGTACAAAATTCGCACTTTCTACACAGGATAACTTAAGGTTTAGTTTGTTCATGGCCCTTGTATTGTAGCATGATCTATCAAATTTAAAAAATAATTACTTCATTGCTTTATTCATTTTTAATTGTAGTTGAAACTGATGTTAGGAAGAATAAGAGCAACACCAGAGGTCAATTTTGATAGCCTAAAGACGGATGAGGATAACTCTTTTGAAAAAAGAAATAAATTCATAAAATCCAAAGAACAAGACTTTCAACGAGCATAATCAACTTATTGAATTAGTCTTAAAAGAGACAACCCCAAAACATGAGAAAATGGCTGTGATATTAGTATTGGATGTGTTAAAAATCAATTTGAAAGTGATTTCTTTTCCTCAAGAAACCGTTTTGATGAGTGACAAATTTATTGTATTTGAAAAGTGACTTTAATAAAATGTTTTTATTTAACTGTCATTTGTTCTTTGTTTGTATTTAATGTTTACAAGATGAAAACAATTGGGGTAATCAATAGGTTTTTTATTTGAGTGATTTAACTATCATTTACCTGTAAGAATCAGTTATGCTACCTTTAGCTGTCCAATATTTTTAAGAAAGAGGAGGGCTATTCTTAAAAATATTGGACAGCTAAAGGTGACATAATGGTTTCTTACAGGTAAATAATAGTCCAATTACTGAAATAAAGAACAGGTAAAACAATAGAATGACGTCACAACAATGTTTTAATTACTATATAGTTTCACCAATTTTATTTTGAATCCATAAGGAATTATAGAAAAATTGGTCTGAACTGACCTCTAAACTACCAATGATTCTGTAATGAAGAGTACCAAAAGTGCACCCATGCTTAAATTCGTATCGTCAAAAGCCGAATAACAGAGCTGTTGTTTAATTTCTTCAAATATTTTGAACAATTGGATATTAGTCCATGCTTACTGTTCACTTTTTAAGAAATGGATACTTGTTACATATTGTATTAGCTCATTTTAAAAAGATGACGTTTTGATGACGGCGCATGGCGACATTTCAGTACATTTTGCTTTTTCGGTAGACACTTCATCTGCTGATAGATACTGTGAACGTTCTGTGTATATCTAAGTATTTTTACCTAGTATGTTGAAAGACGTGCATAATAAAACATTATAAAAATCCTTTTTTTTGGTCTCGAGGAAATCTTGAACGATTTCTGGTGCTTTTTTTTTTTTATTAAAAAGTGCAATTTGTGTACTCGGTGCAATTTGGGTACCGTTACGTTTAGTTTTCTTATGTATCTACACAACCAGTTCTACGCCGTTAAGTGTTCAAGCGCTTCATTTGTTTTCAATTCCAATTTTAATTGTTTTATACCGGGAATTATAACATTGGCCAAACATTTGAAAACGACTTTATGGTTAAACTGAACAAATTAAAAAGAACGATAAGTATTAGTTTTATTTATTCATAAATAGTGCAAAAAATCTATTTTTAGGCGATTGTGTCATTCAACGTAATAAATGTATTTAAGTTTGAAAAATACACTTCCTGATTGATATTACTTTGTCCTTTAACAGAAAAGATTTGTGATTTAGGGATTACACAAGAGCAAAACAGTTGAGGTAATTTAGAATATGCATACATGTAACTAAACGACTCTTTAGCATGTGTATAAGTCATCAAAAGTATAAATTTTAAAAGAATGTATAAGTGATCTTACTATGGAGGCGTCTCATTGGGGAGTGCCGATCCCGGATCCCGCTTACTGTTTTTTTTTTTTTAGATTCCTGTATCCCGCTTTCACTATGCACGTAAGCAATTCTCATTTTTTTTGTCTTTCCCGGATCCCACAAGACTTCATTTCCCGTTTTTACGACACAATAAAGCGACTTTCACGTTTCACGCTTACGAAAAATCGACAATCCCGCGTCACGCTTAGACCCACTATGGATTATACGTGAATAATATTTATTGAAACCGTGGTACATAATCCGTTGTGTTTATCTTATTCCTAATTTATATGCTAGATGTTCTGCATATTGTCAAACAAAAGTAAAGAAAAAAACTAACAATGCCATGGTCAAATTAAAACCAGTCAAATACAAACAAGTCTTACAATTGTTTTACATTGTCATATCGAGGCCTTTTATGGCTGACTATGCGATATGGGCTTTGCTCATTGAAGGCCGTAGGGTGACCTATAGTTATTAATGTCTGTGTTATTTTGGTCTCTTGTGGACAGTTGTCTCAATGGGAATCATACCACATCTTCTTTTTTATATACATTCTCACTACATTGAAGACCCATTTGTGGCCTTCGGCTGTTGTCTGCTCTATGGTCGGGCTGTTGTCGCTTTGACACATTCCCAATTTCCTTTCTCAATTTTATTATACAGTCAAAATGGAAACCTTTTTAATTGATATAACTTTTTAAAAGTAAGAATAATTATCTGTCAGAAAAAAAGAAAACTAAAGCATATCAGTGAGATTGTTTGTAAATCTTTTCGTTATTTTAAAAAAAAAGATGCTAAAACATTATTTCGTTAAATTCGTCTAACGCTGATCACATGATTCTTGTGTTAATTAGCTGTATTTTTTCGTATTGTAGCAGTGTGTAAATTGCATATCACAGCATCCCAGGATGGACGACACATATAAAAAAATGTTATCCTTGGTCGGAATGTTTGGGAACAAGAAATTCACAGATGCTCTGCAGTTGCATGTTTCGAGTCCAATTCAGGCCAAGGAACTTTACAAGAAAAATAAAAAAGTAAAGGATTTCCTTCAGCAGATTGATCAAATTCAAGGTTAGATATAATATGACAGTGTAATAAAACACGACGGGTGCAACATGTGAATCAAGATCTGCTTACCCTTCTAGAGCACCTTAGACATGTTAGATCCCCCCAGTTGTTACTTGTTTTCGATTGAGAGGTTTAGCTAGCTACAAAAACCAGGTTCAATCCATTATTTTCTACATTAGAAAATGACTGTACCAAGTCAAGAATATAACAGTTGTAGTCCATTCATTTAATGCGTTTTATTCTTTGATTTTGCCATTTGATAAGAGACTTTCCGTTTTGAGTTTTCCTCCCAGTTGAGTACTTTTGTGATTTTACTTCTTCATATTGCTAAAAAAGGCAACAGTAGTATACCGTTGTTCAAAATTCATAAATAGATACGGAAAAAACAAATCCGGGTTTCAAATTAAAACTGAGGGAAACGCATAAAATATAAGAGAACTACGACACAACAGAAAAACAACATTAAAATGTAACACACACATAAACGAACTATAATATATAAACGACCATTTTTCTGACTTGGTACAGTCTTTAGTTTTCTACGTTGTGTTTTGTGTACCTTTATTTATCTTAATCATTTTTAGCCATGTCGTTTTCCGTTTATTTTCGATTCGTGAGTTTGAATGTCCCTCCATATCTTTAGCCCCTCTCTTATGAAGAGCATACCGTAAATTTGGTTATTTTGGATGTAGTTTTTTTCTTTATTTGGTCCCTCCAATGACAGTGCTAAAATTAAACACACGAAAATAAAGCAACACTTAAATTTAAAACTCCAAAATCGAGTACGTGTACTAATACGACAATATTTAAGTGTGAATTATTGAGAAAAAAAGTTTTATATCTTCTGTATATGTCCTACAATTCTAAAATTGCAAAATGTTTTAACAAAGTTTTCATGAGTAAAGCAGTATTTGTTTTTCCTCCAAAAAATTTCAATGACTGGGCTGGCCAAATTTTAGATTTTCAATGACTTTAGAAAGTTTATTTACATTCGTGCTGCAAATATAACATGGCATATCAAAATGCACTTGATTCTGTTTTTTACTGTTTTTTTCACAATCATAGGTATTTCTTTTTAAAACAAGTGTACAAGAATACAATTAAATATATCTGCAGGTGTTCACGATACTTTTTTCAGGTACCCCAAACTGGTCATACGCGTTATACTATCTACAAAGATTTATTTATCTCTTAACCTTACAGAAACCTTTGAGCTCGTCAATTTCTACGACTATCCTTTTGGAGTACCACAGGATTACCCAAAAGCTACAGAAATCAAAGATATTCTGCAGATAAGTTTTTACATGCAACATGCTTTGGAAGCTGAAAATGCTTGTGGTAAAGTGTGTTTACTGTTGCATAAATGTTTTGAGTCTATATGTGTAAGTAGTAGGGTTGTCTACGGTGTATTCGAATGCGCAGGGCTTAAGAATGCTCATGTTTGGTTGTATGTTGAAGATCATTTGGTGGATAACACATACGTTAGTTTGACATCAATGGAAGATTATGTTGCAGTGAAAATGGCTATGAAATATATAGAAATCGATCCAGACACCGTTACGGATCTTTTCCTTGGCGACGAAGACACTCGAAAATTAGGCATCACTGACCACACCACTAGAGCTTTTAAATGGGAATTACAAAATTCAGATAAAAGTCTTGCAATAATGAAAAATAAAATTCAGCTCAAACACTATTTTAGTGTCATGAAAGAGTTCATGACTAAACGATATAAAGTAACAATTGATATATCTCCAAACGTTTATGAAACTTGTTGGAACTGCAACGACAAGTTCGATAAATTATTGAAGTGTGGAAAATGTACAGTCGCCTTGTACTGTTGTAAAGAGTGTCAGAAACTAGATTGGAAAAGCATACATAAATTGATTTGTTTACCACCAAACACATTTTAGAAAAACCTTTGATTCTAGATTTTATTTTTTTGATGTCATTGTTATATTTTATACATTATTCGCTATGGCTACATAGACAATAACTGTTTAGTGTCTTTAAATATCAGCTGTATTTGTACAAGGGTAGGACACAAGGTGTATGCGAGCTTTTAACGAACTGTTACACCTGTTTCAGCTGATATTGTCTTCATCCTGCAATTACTTTTGTATATTATCTGTGTTTTAAAGACACAAAACACATGTTTTGCATTTATTTTCGATTTTAAATCCCTTGAGGCCCGTGTAGTAATCACACATTCAGCTGAAGACGGATTCGCAAAAAAATGAATCTCGAATGGTCAACAATAATACATCGCTCAAGGTGAATAATTATTTATTTGTACATAAGTTCAACAATGAAAACAAATAACAAAACATCGTTCAATTTGAAACAGGAGTTTACGAGTTGTCCTACACTTCAGACTCGACATTTGCTAAATATGCATGCTGAAAATGACATGGTTGTTTTTGTTACACAATCATACACATTCAAGTTTTGAAATCGATAGTTGTCATCGTAGAAAAGACTGCTGTTCTTGTGTGTATGATATAAGAACATTGATGTGTTTTGTATTGCTCTAAAGAAATGTTTGAAAACCAACAGAACGCATAAAGTAATCGTTAATTCGCAATCGATACTTCATTAGAATGCAACTGCAATACACATTATTGGGTCACGCAGGTTCATACAATACTCAGTCCGGTATTGGGAGGAGCTTTTAAGCGATATGTGTATAGTATACATTTAGGGCTATATCTGTACAGTTGAACACCCAATGGCAGGATAAGCTAACACTGCGCATGCATACCGCTTAAAGATGGAGATACTTAGTGATACAACTTGTTTTAAATACTTATAGTAGACCAATCTCTGTACAGCGCTCTTTCCTTTCCGTATACTTAGTACACTACAATACATATTTAGTGTAGTGATACTAAGTAAGTACGGAACGGATGTGAGCTCTGCGCCGCAGATTGATAGAAGACGTGCACGTAATTAATCTATATATTAAATCGAAAAAATGAACGAGGTTTAATATTTTTTTTCTATTAAATTTTATGTTCTATGAATTCTAGCTCGATGAGAACATGTAATTACTGTACGTTTACTGACGCTACATAGTAATATCTCATTGAAATAAAACAGTGTCCAGCTGTTTAAATCAGTAGCTTTAAGAGGGACGAAAGATACCAAATGGACAGTCAAACTCGTAAATCTAAAACAAACTGACAACGCCATGGCTAAAAATGATAGTACACATGACACAACATAGAAAACTAAAGAATAAACAACACGAACCCCACAAGGCGCCCGCACAAAAACATCGTCCGTTTTTATTTTATAATTTTCTCAAATTGGTTTTATAATCTTGAAATATTGAAAAATGCAAATGTTGACATGTCAGTGTTTTGCATTGACCGATATGTGTGGAAATTTATGACAAATATAAACAATTGATATTAGATATCACACCTCAAAGACAAATTCAACATACCTTTACTTTTTATCTGTAATCTAGAAAATAACAGATAATTTTCTAACTATATTACAGATAATTCAAAGAAATAAAATTCGTACGTTTTGGCAATTTACGGGAACACTATTGTATTTACGTTTCTAGCAAATAAGATAACGAATTTACGTCACGAGATCTTACCATTATACACATGACGAATATATCTATTGGAGTCTGAATGGTTTTTTTCTCGTCAGTTAGTATTTTCTAGGCAATCACAGTCATAACATCATAAAATTCATGTATTATACTGAATATAATCATTTTAAATCGTATTATTTCCCTTTAAAATTTTAGATCACAAATTAAACAGATTTCTAGTTGATCCCAGCTTTTTGTTTTGATTTGTTAATCCTTCACGAAGAGGTTACATGTGCATGCATATTCAGTTGTTCATGTCAGTTATTGTTTCTGTGAATTTTAATATAACGGTTGAACATTTTCACCGAAAGCTGTATCTTTATATATGATTTTAAAACAAGACGTGACTTTTGTTTTACATTGATCATATATTACATGCATAACTAATATGTAATATTTTTTTCCCTACGTGTGCTGGTCTTGCACCTATAACACATACATGTACATTGTATTTATTCACGCTTTTATCACAAAATAATGTTTATTAAATATGTGTCGAAATTGATGGTTTTGTTTTGTACAAAAAATAATAAAATTATTTGTTGTAGTTGTTAACTAGTTATACACATAAATATTGTAAATGTTCGTTTACATAAATAAAATCATTTCAAATTTCAGATTTGATTTTTGACTTGTTTTCAAAAATCATACATATTTTATTTAGAATTTTTATGGATATCGAGGAGCGTTTAGTACAGTGATTTTGTCATAGTTTGGATAAGTTTGACATGATGTTGTTAAGTGTTTTTGATGCCAATCAATGCAAAAATGTAAACATTCGGATATTTTGTAAAAGTAACTTCTGATCAGTAATTCAAGCTGGTAAGTACCTTTGTATCAAGTAAATATGTTAGTACATCACAAGTTGTATCATATAGTTAATGATTTAACACAGAACAAAGCTTGCGTATGACAAAATTTAAAAGTTGCTAATTGGTTTAACGTGCATAAAAAGAGTTATTATCTTTCTGTCTGTCACATCACATATTTCTTCGTGATATAATACTGCCGTCCATTTATTCTGAAAAATACCTACTTTTGCACTCAATTCAAAATTACTGAAATACCTGTGTCATGTTTTGGTTCATTCGTGTCATGGTTTAGTTCATGATCGACATGGTTCAGTTATGTAATTCTTGTCGTGTATCATGAAGAGTTACTATCAAAATTAACAACAATTGTTTCATTTGAAACACTTGAAAAGGGCATAAAAATGCACATACAATGTAGTAATATGCTTTAGCTATAAGTAGATGCAATATCATTGCCAATAACAATAATACAACTATCCATCTAAGATGAAATGACGTAGATGTTAGCAACTATATGTCATCAAGAGGCCTGCAACATTTAACAATGAGCAAAACCATACTTCTTAGCAAGTGATAAAAGGCTGCGACAAAATTCAATGTATAGGAGTTGCAATAAGAAAACCACCAGCCTAATTTCTGTTCAAAATAAATAGCTAAATATGATATACAGGTACAAAAGATAGTCACGGCATTACAGAAAATTAACTTGAAACAGTATACACAAAATCTTGCAGAGTTAAACATGTTTGCGGGCAACCCAACCTCTTTTTTGCCTTAATCATGGCAGACATGTAAGATTTACCATATCGGTTTTAAAAAATAAAATCAAGTTGATTTAGTGGGACCTATAAAAAAATAATGATTCCAAGATAGCTTCCTTTTAAATTTCAGCCAATATTGTGAGCTGTACAATTAAGACATATTTACAATTCTAGGACACACCATCCAACATCATTACATAAAAAGTAAGATATTTGAAAGAATGAAGTGATACTTTACACGATGCATTTATACAATATTACTGCCATTGTATATAAAGTGCGAATCCAGTTTGTTTATTTTCACTGTTATATGGCGAGTACAATGTATGTCTATCGTAGAATAAAGAATGACGGGGAAAGCTGCGTTTGTTTACTTTTTGAAAGTACGAAATAATTGATTTAAATATATGTTTTAACACAATTAAATAAGAATATAACTTTGTAATGTATAATCACAAGATTAAAGTCCAAAAAGGTGTAATTAAAGCAGCTGAACCTATAATATCGTTGACTGGATGCTATTCATTTTAACTATAGTTGCGATGAATTTTCACTGAAAGTGCAATCATTTTTTTGATTTGGAATTTTTGCAGGTGCAATGAATTTTCATTATAATTCTATATGATAATTCGACATGCAGTAACTGAAAATAGTCTTAAAAAATGACTTTAATACTGATGATATTTAAAAAGCAAGCTGGTCATAGATGATCGCTTGAATATACACGTGTATAACCAATTTGTGGTTGATTTCGGACATTGTGTACTGTTCGTCGATATTTTTTCTGTACTTAATTTTATGAGGTTTTTTTTCGTTATAGTTCTTTACCGTTCGTAAGTAAAACATCGAGAACATAAATCGAGAAATTCAAACATATATCAAGGTGACTTGATTGTTGCTCGAATTTTCTTCACTGTATAAGTGGTACATATAATGGCATTACAAACATTTTAAATTATACAACCATCCAGACGTCAAATGTAATGCAATTGTTTGTGCGAGACGGAAACGTTTACACTCATTAATCGTGAAATGAAGATCTCTATGTGACTTCTCTTTGATTTTCACGGAGGCATCAATTAGAGCTATTTTCATAATAATTTTAGTTAAACGGTTTGGATGGCTAATTTGCTTTTTTTAGTATACATGTGTGATCTATCTCAATTACAATGCATGAATACAAACCAAGCAAGCAAATCTTAAGTATGTGTATATTTAGACCGAAATCGTAAACTGATTTTCTGGGATTAATCGGAAGCAAATGAAACTTGACTGCTCGTGTACGCTCTGTTCGTTAACTATTCTTAATATTTGTCTATCTGTCTATCAATTTTACACCTGGATGGCTGTAGGGTCCGCATCAAATACATTTATCATGAATTTATAAAAACAGTAAACATTGTATATCATTTCTTATTTCATTCAAAAATCGTGAATTTGTCGTTTTGTCGTCTTTTTATTTATCATTCTACATAAGAAATTCATCATGGATACAGTGAAAATGGCATTTTAGGATGCGCACGTTACATACACTGATTACAGAGATTTTTATTGATTCGTTATTATAATTGATAAACTTGAACGTTATGTCGGCTTGAATACTTGAAGACTTGGGATGTCCTCTTTATATCTTTTGGTTAGTTTTGTAGCAGGTTTACTGTACTTTGGACCCATAACCCCACATCTACTTTTATTCATCATGAACTGGTTCAATAACAGGCGCTATCAAATAAATTTTCAGTATTAAAATGAAACACTTATATATTTATTTCGATCTAAACCATGACAAACTTGACCAAAACCATGACGAATTTCTAGACTCTTAACCGAACCATGCCAATCGCTTAACCAAACCATAGCAATTCCGATATCTTGCTTACTCGGTATTTATTTCGAGAAACAACAATTCCAATGTAGATCGTTTGACCTCTAATACAGATTCAAACATCTTATTGAACCATGTCAAACTTATCCAAACTATGACAGAATCACTGTACTAAACGCTCCTCGATATGACGACCTTACTACCCGTGTCTGTGCAGACCCAGTGTAACCTGCTGTTTTGGATACTTGCTATATTTACGGAATTGATTAGTTTGATATCATTCAAGGTTTTATAATAAAAATATTGTTAAATCAATGGTAGGACATTGGGTACTGAGTCATGTAAAATTACGAAAGTAAGTCATGCTAAAAGACTGATAAATTGCTGCAATTTGAGAAGAATCAAATGATTTTGGATTATTTTGTCAAGTACATACAACTGTAACAAATTTTTTTCCCAATTGCACCGATTGTTAGTTTTATTTCACTTGTTTAATTTGATCTTATTAAGCCAAGTACAAAAAAGTTCCACAACAGATTAGGTAACCTGTCAAAAGAAAATAATACCTATAGTCGTAAGTAATATTAAAACTTGACTAAACATAAAATCTGAGGGTCAATCATAGATGTTAAATCAACAGGCATAGCTCATAGTTGTTGATATGAATACATGTAATCCGCAAACAATAAAAATTGTATTATCTATATAAAAAAGCAAATATAGCCTGGGGACCTTTACCTATCATTACACATGTGCATGTTTTCAAAGAAAGAAGAATGACATGAATTCCCTAAAATAAGATATCTACTTCTATGCTATGATTATATAGTGTTGTTATCAAGTATTCAAAGCAAGAAGAATATACTTGTGTGAAGGCACAGTTTTCCAACACCTACTTTACTTTTATCACTGACAGACACGACTCGGCATTTAAATTTACATCATTACCAGGCATTAAGTATATGGTATCACTAATATCTAAATCAATGGCAAAGCTTCCAGATACTGAACGGTCGGCAATATCTTTAGAATACATGTTTTGTATAGAAAGCATGGTTGTGTTGTTCTTTTTGATCCAATAGTAACAATAAGAAGAAATGCCACGAATAAACACCATGACGATATAAAGTCCGGGTTTTTCGCAAATAAATATACCTGATGATAGCAATCTAACTGAATCAGATATTCCTGTACTAGTTCTTATAATGTCGTATTTTATAACTTGATCTTGGATGTAATAAACATTTGTCGTGGTACAACAAGCTGTAACCATCACTTCAACAAAACAAAAACAAACAATAAATAATTATATACAAGCTACCATGATCATAGTGTATATAGCTCCGCCATATTTATTATGTGTTTGATTAATGTCAGGAATCATGTAATTCTGTTTTAGTTCGTTGCCGTCTATCCTTTTAGTTTTTTGGTTGTTGTTATTTACGATAACAAATGTTTGTTTTTTATTTGTACATATATCATTTGTTTTAGATTACGTTATGTAGGAGTCTGCTTATTACTTACTATAAAAGAGGTACGAAAGATACCAAAGGGACAGTCAAACACCTAAATCTAAAACAAACTGACAACGCCAGGGCTAAAAATGAAAAAGACAGACAGAAAAACAATAGTACACATGAATCAACATAGAAAACTAAAGAATAAACAACACGAACCCCACCAAAAACTAGGGGAGATCTCAGGTGCTCCGGAGGGGTAAGCAGATCTGGCTCCACATGTGGCACCAGTCGTGTTGCTTAATATGTGATTAAAAATCCGGTAAAAAGTCTAATTTGGAAGGTCACATTCATGAAAGGGGAGGGGATTGTAGTTACGACGTAAGGAACATATCCGATATCATTTGTGAAACGGTTATTCCATAACGGTCAACCAACTCGTGATGGCGTCCGTAAAATTTATGAAGGGATGATTTCAACTTCACCATTTGGAACTCTTGGTTGAATAGCTTCCTTGTGAGCAGTAATCCTCTATCAAGAAAATCATGATAATAAATGCAAGCACGTGTATATCGTATTAATTGGAAGATATATACCCCGTATGCAGGTGCTGCTGGAATGTTGCTACTTAGAAACGGAAAGTTTCCTAAGAAGTTCCTGCATGAAGTCAGCCTCATAATAATAAAGAAACTAGTCGGCAAGTAGAGGGGCACATCTTGTTGCCATAGGAATCCCGACAGTCTGTTGAAAAACACATCCTCCGAACGTAACAAATATGTTGTCAATCAAGAAATCAAGCATCTTGATAATATCAGTTTCAGAGAATTTTTTGTTTGAATCAGAGTGAATCTTTACAAAGTAGGATACATCCCTCCCTAAAACAAGATACTTGTATCTACGTTGGCCATTCTTTTCTATGAAGCAAAGTAATACCAACTCTTTCAATTTGTCTTTTAGTTTGGAATGTGGAATACTTGCGCAAAGAGTAGAAAAGTCAAATGTTTAAATACTGTAACAAGATGAAAGAGAGTTAGATTGTATGTACTCTAAAAGATCTTTGGAATTTTTAAGTATCCACATCTGATTCACGCCACCTCTAGAATAGGCAGTTTCACAATAACTTTGAAGCCCGTCTTTGATTGCTGATAAAATAGATGTTGATAATTTAGAAAGAGTTTTCGTGGAGCACATGGAAGACCCAGCAATATACCGTTAAAAATAAAATCGAGAATGGAAATGGGGAATGTGTCAAAGAGACAACAATATACCGTTGTTTGTAAGGACACTTATGTAGTTTTGGTATCCAATACAGTGATGGAAGATCCAGTTCTTCATCTTTGGTTGAAATTCCAAAGGAACAAAGAACTATCCAGGATTTCCTCTTTGGTAAGTGTCGTGAGGGTATATGTTGGGTATAAGGTTTGGGTTTTGTTCATTGTAGAACGATCACGATTTTTAAATAAAAGGCAATTTTTCATAGTTTAATATATATCATATTGGCAATGATACCGCCCCTCCTTATTTTTAAGTATGTGTAATTGAGTAAATAGACGAGTTTTCGGGATAAAGCAATCTTAGCGTTTATCCTGAATTACATATGTAATTATTCACTATAATTATTTATTTTGAAAAACATTCCGCTATGTGTCACATTATTTCGAATTTCTAATTGGTGCAGATATTTATTTGTATGATTTTGTTCATCTTCCAATTTCTTCAAACTGTTTTCCGCAGTAATGTATCTTTCCTTATCAATACTTTCTGACTGGTTCATACTGTTTTGAAATAGGTTAATGAAAAATGTATTGTTTGTAACGTAATTTTCTGTTGTTTGTGCTTTCCTGTATAAACCTAAAAGTTTCTGACTGGTAGCCTGACTACTGCTTTCCAATTGGTTTGACTTTAATTCTAATGTTTGCACTTCTTTATGTAGAGAGTTCAAGATCTGCAGTTGATTTTCATTACTCAGATTACGTAAGTCAACTAATTCCTGTCGTAATTGGTTAAACATTTGATCTGTTTTACGTTATCGTATTTATAACTGTCTTAGAATGTCATCTGTTAGATTTTGTCTGGATTTCAAATTCTTCAAAGTTGCTTCCGTCGTATCGAGGTTTTCTTCCGAAATGAGTCCTGACATGTTCATGTATTTATGAATTTGACCTATATACAATGTATTGTTCGTAACATAGTTTGCTGTTGTTTGTGTACTCCTGTATTACTCTAAAACATCTTGACTTCTAGCTTGACTACTGTTTTCCAATTGGCTTGTTTCAAAGTTTAAGGTTTGCACTTCATTTTTCAGAGAGTTCAATGTCTGGAGTTGGTTTACGGTCTTCAAATTACGTAAGTCACCGACTTCCTATTGCAGTTCATTAAGTCGTTGATCTGTCTCGTTACGGGCATGGTATAACGTATTGTTCTTTGTTTCCAGGGCACTTAGTTTCAGTTCAATGTTCATGATTCTTTTAAAAAGTATTTCAATGGCATCACTATCTGATTGACACGACCATGTATTATTTACCGGTAATGCTTTTGTCTGTTCAACTGACGATATTCTAGTTTCAAGCTTTTTAATATAGTTTTCCATTTGATACATTTTGCTATCCTGATTAACAGAACCTTGGCGTCTTTCTAATTCGGTATATGTATAACAGTACATCATACGAACGAACTAAAAAAATCAGTCAAAAAAGGCTTCACTCATCAGATTGCCCATTGATATGTCAATAGCATTGAAAATTTCATTTGATATGTCTGATTTCAATTAATTCACATCATCAGATCTTACACTTGAATATTTTTTCGTGATGAACATTACTATTTGGTTGATTATGTAGGGAATCACTGAAGCATGACTGGAGAAGTCGCCCACCTCCCCCACCCCCACTTATTGTCCCAGCTGACCTGATAATTTGTTCCTCTATAACTATTACTTTTCCACTGTGGCATCATACATTTTGTATTAAAACATCAAATGTTTACATGGAATATTTGTGATGTACATGTTCAGTTTGTAATGGCAGACATACACCTATACACATTGTAGCAATAAGGTGTATTCAAAGCAAAATAATTAATATTTAACCAACTCAATGGATAGAAGCATACTCGTAAGTCATTTTTGCACACAGCATCTGTATAGAGTGATGAGATGTAAATCAGGAGATCAATCACTGGTTTTAGAAGTCAAGCATTTTTATATTTTACTTATTTGGGTAGATACATGTAAGTTGTAACACAACATTTATCTTGTCATAATACCTGTGCGCTCAGTGTTCTTCCTGAAAACTGTCACACTGATTTTAAATCATTATAAGAAAGCACAGTGTATAAGCAAACATTTCAGAAGGCACTGTTTGTCAATACTTCTAACCTTCTATATAATTAACAAAAAGTTAAAAAAAAAAAAAAAAAAAATCAATATAGGAAAATACGTGTAGTCTTAAGTTTAGTTATGTATTGCTTTGAAGTAGTAAGTGTAATTGTTATAAAATTCTTTCAAGCTAAATTTTCAATTAGAGTTACATGTACAATATATCTTATTGCCACGATATAGCCTTTTTGTGCTAATGCAGCAAAAAACAACAATCAATTAATCAATCAATTTATGTTAGAATAGATAACCATTGATTCGTCATAATGGTATGACATCAAATAAAGTTATATTTATATCTTAGTGTTTATACTTGAATTCGTATGAAGCTTCAAGATATTTGTAAACTTTAGTATAGACAAATTTTCATAAACAGTCGATTATTGTACAAATCCATGTGGATCTTAAGGAAAAAATGCAAAATCATTTTGATAATCAACCAATGCATTGAAATTTTTATTCAGTAATAGATACATGCACACTAAAATGGATATTGTTTATGATTTTGAAATCTCAACAATCTTCTTGTTTTTACTTATCAGATGATCAAAGACTTCTAATCAAGGAGACACAGACTTTGTTTTGATATCAATTAAGTCTTTTGTATATAAATGAGAGATGTATTCACTATATATGTCCCTAGGTTATAACTTATTCTCCATTGTCAGTGTTATTAGGTGTAATTAGGGGGATTATCCAAAACAAAGGGAAGCATTTATTCATATTATTATAGATTTCCATCTTTTAACTTTAAAAAAAAAAAAAAAAAAAAAAATCTCAGAGGAAGGAACCCTCTCAGCCAAGATGGATTTTTATTCAAATATATCTGTTAATAATAAGTTAATATATCAAACTGAAGTTAGAATAACAGAAAAACTTTGCAAACCATTGAGAAAATCAACTGCAATATTAAGAAGCAATTGATGTAATGGTTGCATATGCATGTTCTCATGTTGATCATCACTCACTTAAGAATCTTTAAATTGTTTAAACCCTCTGAAAGAGCTTCAATTTAGAAAACAACTGTTAAAATAACATTTTATTAACCATGCTTTTAAAGCTGTTTTTGTAATGTTCTAAATTTCCACTCTTAATAAGTTGAGTAACATAGTTGTGTTTAAACTTTGTTCATTATTCTAAAGCGTGTAATCATCGGTAATCGAAAAGTAATTACTAATCGATTGTAATCGATTACATACAAAAATAAGTGTAATCGATTATTAATCGATTGCACAAAAATCCTTCATAATCGATTACATTTGTCAGTAATCGTGCCCATCCCTGGAAGACAGAGTCTTTTATAGGCTGACTGCAATAGTCTGTATATTATCTGAAAAAGCTTCCCTATTATTTCAAACATTTTAATAGATGTCTCCCAAATTTGGTGTTTTTCTATTAGATTTTGTCAAAGTCATTTTCCTTTATTTTTCAACCCGGTCCAGACGTGATATAGCTGATTTGGAGAAAGGCCGCCTAGGTCACCTCTAACAAAGGCTATATTTATTGTCAATGCAAACATTTGACCTGTTCACCACCAAATGCTGTCAAGCTTAGGGCCCCTGGCCATGGCTCTTTTTTTTCATAATTCATCTTACCTGTACATCTCCTTTCAATTTTTTGCTTATTTGTTCTATGGTCTATCTATATACCACATTGTCATGGTCCAACAAAAATGTTTAAAATATATAGATACTCATGTGATAGCCATACCTTTTGGGTCACTATTTATGTGTTGCGTTTAAATATGAATTGTAACACTTTACAGTGACTGCACAGGTAAAACAAATACTTCTCAAGAAACAGAAAAAAAGAAGACTACTGGGAACAGCACCAGATTACATGTATGTATGAATAAAAACTCAGATCAGAATAGCATGAAGGGTATTATATGTCCTTGTGAATAAGCAAGGAAAGATTTTAATAATACATGTAGTGCCTATTTTTTAATTAACTAGATGTTTCATTCATTATCTGTGTAAATTTTAACATTATTTGTCATCAATTAAATTGTTATCTAACTTTACTCAAACTTTCAGTGGTGGATCCAGAAATTTTCATAATCAGAACCCACTGACTGCCTAAGAAGTCATGCCTCAGTGTTTCCTTATAAAAACAACAAAACATTTCCTACAAAAGGGGTGGCCCAGGCCCCCAGAAAAACCCTCTAACTCAACCTCTGACTTTAATTTAATATGACAAGTGTTTCATTCACCAAAAAACTGGTGCGTTTCTGTGATAAATATCATGCACAATTTTATAAATGAGAGGGGAAAGAAGATCCACATGTGGTGTACCTGCACATGACAACTGCCCATTTTTTTTATCACAACCAATCAACTAATAATGCTGTTATTAATGTAAGTACCAAAGAAGACAACTGTCTATCCAAGTCACAATTTATAAAAGTAAACTATTAAAGGTTGTAGTTTGGTCTTCAATGCAAAGCTTGGTTCACACCAAACAACAATTTTATATAGTCCATATCAATCATGACAATGACGTTTGGGGTTAAACATGTTTTCGTAGGTAAATAATATTGCCATTTTTCATGAGAGTGTTATAGTCTATAGAGTATTACTTCCTGTTTGGTGGAATAGTGAAATAAAAGTCAATATGTTCGTGCTCAATCCTTTGTCGCTTTGAAGGTGTCATGATTGTCATCCTCAGCTTAAGCAATGTGTTACAGTGATTTGAATTTCAAAATTACTGAGCGACGTTTTTCGAAGCACTGGTCAACTCCACCATAGCGAATCACATGACCTTGACAATCAGTAAATTATGGCGAAAAAATCTTTTTAAGTAAAGAATTGTCGCATTAAAATTAAATAATAGAGTAAACAGGAAATGGCGGAGTTCAAATAGTCTAGTATGATTCATCATTTAAAAAAAAAAACAAGCAAAAGGGGGGGGGGGATGGGGCGTACGCACTCTACGCCCCCACTCTGGATCTGCGACTGCCTTCTGTTGTTGTCCATTTTGTCAAGTAGTAATCCTCAAAAGTACATTCATGTTGCTGTTTTTATCAAGTTGATTATAGACACAGAATACATTTTATTATAATATCATTCCCCATTTCCATTCTCACTTTTATAAAGTCTCCTTCCATTATAACACAGGTCCACCAATAATACAACAAAAATGACATATTAGTACAAAAAAGCGCTATGTTTTCATATTGCTTGAAGTGCAATATTCCAATAAAAATAAACTACTCACAAACCACTGATCTCAATATAATCGGCTAAAATACGGCAAGTATTTTAGAAAAGCTTTTACTTGTTGTTTTATGATATTCAAATATTTTGTTTATATATAGTACTAAGTCATGTAAGGAAGATTGCTTCAAAAGAGAACCATTTAAATATCCACTAAAACCATTTATATTGTTTTGAGAAATAACGCACCACAACGACCTATTCTTATCGACAAACTATCGCCAGATTGTTTCTTAAAGGAACCATTAAAACTCCAGCTAAAACCGTTTATAATGTTTAAGAAGTAATGCACCACTACGACCATTTAAATCGACAAAACCATAGCCAGATTGTTTCTTTCAAGAACCATTGTAAATTCAGCTAATACCAATTTTAATGTTTTAGAAATAACGCACCACAACGACCTTTTTTAATCAACAATCTATTGCCAGATTTTTTCTTATAAGAACCATTTTCAGTTCCAACTAATACCTTGATAAATTTCTAAAAAAAAACACACATCACAGCAACCTTTCTAAAATAAATGTACTGCACAACAGAATACAGAATCATAAACGCTAACGATAAGGAAACAAAACACAGGGTGAAAATAATAATGACGCATGATAGCTGTATGCCACCATACATAACAATGAACTGAGCAACGAGTTAAATTAGCTAAGTCGTTATAAAAAGTTAGCTAAATTGATAAAACTAGTTAGCTAAGTCGTTAAAACAACTTGGCTAAGTCGTTTAAATAAGTTAGCTAAGTCGTTGTAACAACTTAAAAATAAAACACTACCCCGAAACTAACTGGCTTTCGTACTTGTGCATGAAAGTTGTCTGTCAAATATTTATTTCACAAAAATGTATTGCATACCAATGAACTGAGCTTAAAGCAAAGCACTTTAATAATACACTTAGACAGAGCTCAATCCAGTGACATACTTTGTACTACAGGTCCTTCATGAACATCCATCAACCAAAACCATATCTCAATAACATGCCACACTAGATGGTTTGATCAGAAGTCCTGAAAAAGACATGCTTTTTTTTCTGTATTACTTCTTCATCGTTAAGTCAGAAAGAGCGAATAAAGACATTACATTCGGAGAATAATAAATGCATATACTACTATGTAAAAGTGTGAATTTAGGACCCCTTGACCCATTTTATCCCGTTTGAGCTAGCACAAATCAGATTTAAAAACACAGGCAGGACTTTTTCTTTCGCAGAAAGTTAGACTTATTATAGACTAAATGACAACTTAAAAACTGTTTATTTCAGAAGGTAGAAGACCTAGATGCTTCATACTTAGTATACCTTAGGTTACGAACTTTCCGTCTGTCATATGCCCATTGTCCTTCACCTCATTTTCATGGTTCAGTGATTACTTGAAAAAAAATCGGGTTTTTTGCACTTTTAGTTTCTCACTAATTGTAAGCAATAGAATTACTGTATTTAGTTTGTGTGTACCTTGCAAGGTTCTCATGTCTGTCAGACCGTTTTCACCTGACCTCGACCTGTTTTCATAGATAAGTGAACAAGGTTATGTCCATACCTCGGAAACTATAATCAATAGGTCTACCATATTTGGTTTATGAAATGATTACGGTGAACATGCCCAACTGGCAGGTATCATCTGACCTTGAAATCATGTTCATGGTTCAGGGGTTAAAGATATGTTTTTGTGTTTTGCTCTTTTTATAGATACTATAAGCATCCAGTCAATTATATTTGGTGTATGTGATATTTCTAAAGTATACATTCTGTCTCGCGATAAACATCTGACCTTGACCTTATTTTCATGGTTCATTGGTCAAAGATAAATCTTTTTACTGGGAACCTCGAGACAGACAACATGTGTATATATTGACGGAGCGGCATACTAACTGTTCATTTTGTTCCTCAATAGCTCGCATATCACACGATACATGTATCTTATCTTGTACAATTCAATTACACGCTTATCGATTGATTTCAGCTGATGTATATATTGTAGCAGGTGTTTGATTAACGGATGTGTACTTTATTGCAAGTGCAGAAATGTCAAGTATGTGTGCTTTTCGTGTTTCTCTTTCTCTCAGTGGCAATTTTCTCTTGAAAGCACGTTTTTGTTTAGAATAGAAGCACGTTAAATTATATATTAGTTTTCTTCTAGCATATTCTAGAAGATGTTTTGCAGTACAGATTTGTATTTGATCGTTACACATACTCATGTTACAGAATTTCGCCTCAAATTTGCGAGGTATTTTATGGGTTTTTTTTTATGTTTTTTTTGCTGTTTCCATGACAACGGCGGCAATTTTGAAAATAAAAAGGACAGATGACTTTTCAATAGCATTTAATCGGGAATGAGCTTAAAATACGTAACAAAATGGTACTTTGACGTGTTTTCCCATATGGGTCAATATTGCACTTTTAGTCTCATCTCCATGGTAACAGCAGCAATCTCAAAAATTCTAACGGCAATGCATTTTACAGTTCATGCTCTTGTTACATGGTGGTAGGTTTGGGGGTCATATCTGTAATGATTGGTTTACTATGAATTAATTAAGGATTTATTTTTATTTTTTTTTACGTTTGGCCTGTTTTCATGACAACGGTAGCCATTTTTAAGGTTTTTAAGATGGATTTAACGTTTCCGAATGATGAGTTATTATGTCTGAAAGTTTCATTAAATTTGGACCATTTTTCGTTTTTTCACATTTTTGCCGTTTCTATGGTAGCGGCGGCCATTTTAAAAATTCCAGAACCATAAGTGCACATCTGCACATGAGGATTGTCATTATGGTGCAGTTTTATGAATGTATGTCAAGTCATCTCTGAGAACTAAGATGGACAAAAAGTGTGGAAGAATAATTCGGAACAATAACAATATATCATCCCTATTTCAATAGGGTTGACATAAATATTGAAACAAACAAAAGATTGATTACACGTGCAACCAAATATAAAGCACTAAAGGCTTGTACTAATATGAAGCTCTCATCTATTGATTGTCAAGATTACAAATCACAACGTGATATATTAAGAAATATAAGAAGACGGGTGGCAACATGTAACAGAAAATTATTTGCATTTAATATTTCCTTCCTATTAATGATCAAGTTACAACAAAATATCTTTTTCCAGTATTACTACATCTGAAAATTAGTAATAGCATCATTTAATGTGTACCGTCAAAACTAATTGCTTCTTTAATGACAAAAGTCAGATAAGATAAAATCACTTCTTTACGTATAAGATGTAACATTCTCAAATTTGAAAGGCCTTCTATAGTAGTCCATTTTGTCAAGTAGTATTCCTTAAAAGTACATGCAGGTTATATACTTTTTTATCAAATTAAAATAGACACAGTATGCATTTATTATAATATCATTCCCCATTTCCATTCTCAGTTGTATTAGGTCATCCATTATAACCCTGGTCAACCAATAAAACAACTAAAATCACAAATTTCTAGAAAAAGTGATATGTACTAATATTGATCTAATATAATTGCTTGGAGTACAATATTCTTATAAAAACAACCTTTACTCACAAACCACTGATCTTAATATTATCAGCTAAAATACGACAAGCTTTGTAGAAAAGCCTTTACTTGTTGTTTTATGATATTCCAATATTTTGTTTATATATAGTACTAAGTCATGTAAGGAAGATTGCTTCTAATGAGAACCATTTAAACATCCACTAAAACCATTTATATTGTTTGGAGAAATAACGCACCACAACGACCTATTCTTATCGACAAACTATCGACAGATTGTTTCTTAAAGGAACCATTAAAACTCCAGCTAAAACCGTTTATAATGTTTAAGAAGTAATGCACCACTACAACCATTTAAATCGACAAAACCATAGCCAGATTGTTTCATTCAAGAACCATTGTAAATTCAACTAATACCACTTTTAATGTTTTAGAAATAACGCACCACAACGACCTTTTTCAATCAACAATCTAATGGCAGATTGTTTCTTATAAGAACCATTTTCAGTTCCAACTAATACCTTGATAAATTTCTAAAAAAAAAACCGCACCACAGCAACCTTTTTAAAATAAATGTACTAACACCACATCTTCCTATATCTATGCACAACAGAATACAGAATCATAAATGCTAACGATAAGGAAACAAAACACAGGGTGAAAATAATAATGACGCATCATAGCTGTATGCCACCATACATAACAATCAACTGAGCAACGAGTTAAATTAGCTAAGTCGATATAAAAAGTTAATAAGTTGATTAAACTAGTTAGCTGAGTCGTTAAAACAACTTGGCTAAGTCGTTTAAATAAGTTAGCTAAGTCGTTGTAACAACTTAAAAATAAAACACTACCCTGAAACTAACCGGCTTTCGTACTTGTGCATGAGAGTTGTCTGTCAAATATTTATTTCACAAAAATGTATTGCATACCAATGAATTGAGCTCAAAGCAAAGCACTTTAATAATACACTTAGACAGAGCTCAATCCAGTGACATACTTTGTACTACAGGTCCTTCATGAACATCCATCAACCAAAACCATATCTCAATAACATGCCATACTAGATGGTTTGATCAGAAGTCCTGAAAAAGCCATGATTTTTTTTTCTGTATTACACATGTACTACTTCATCGTTAAGTCAGAAAGAGCGAATACAGACATTACTTTCGGAGAATAATAAATGCATATACTACTATGTAAAAGTGTGAATTTAGGACCCCTTGACAATTTTTATCCCGTTTGAGCTAGCACAAATCAGATTTAAAAACACAGGCAGGACTTTTTCTTTCGCCTGCGACTAAATGATTACTTAAAAACTGTTTATTTCAGAAGTTAGAAGACCTAGATGCTTCATACTTAGTATACCTTAGGTTACGAACTTTCCGTCTGTCATATGCCCATTGTCCTTCACCTCATTTTCATGGTTCAGTGATTACTTAAAAAAAAATCGGGTTTTTTGCACTTTTAGTTTCTCACTTATTATAAGCAATAGAATAACTGTATTTAGTTTGTGTGTACCTTGCAAGGTTCTCATGTCTGTCAGAGCGTTTTCACTTGACCTCGACCTGTTTATATAGATAAGTGAACAAGGTTAGGTCCATACCTCAGAAACTTTAATCAATAGGTCTACCATATTTGGTTTATGAAATGATTACGGTGAACATGCCCAACTGGCAGGTATCAGGTTCAGTGGTTACAGATATTTTTTTTTGTTTTCCTCTTTTCATAGATACTATAAGCATCCAGTATATTATATTTGGTGTATGTGATATTTCTAAAGTATACATTCTGTCTCGCGATAAACATCTAACCTTGACCTCATTTTCATGGTTCATTGGTCAAAGATAAATCTTTTTACTGTGAACCTCGAGACAGACAACATGTGTATATTTTGACAGAGCGGCATACTAACTATTCATTTTGTTCCTCAATAGCTCGCACATCACACGATACATGTATCTTATCTTGTACAATTCAATTACACGCTTATCGATTGATTTCAGCTGATGTATATATTGTAGCAGGTGTTTGATTAACGGATGTGTACTTTATTGCAAGTGCAGAAATGTCAAGTATGTGTACTTTTCGTGTTTCTCTTTCTCTCAGTGGCAATTTTCTCTTCAAATCACGTTAAATTATATATTAGTTTTTTCTAGCATATTCTAGAAGATGTTTTGCAGTACAGATTTGTATTTGATCGTTACACATACTCATGTTACAGAATTTTGCTTATAATTTGCGAGGTATTTTATGGTTGTTTTTTTGGATTTTTGCTGTTTCCATGACAACGGCGGCCATTTTGAAAATTTCAAGGACAGATGACTTTTCAATAGCATTTAATCGGGAATGAGCTTTAAATACGTAAGAAAATGGTACTTTGTCGTGTTTTCCCATATTGGTCAATATTGCACTTTTAGTCTCATCTCCATGGTAACAACAGCAATCTCAAAAATTCTAACGGCAATGCATTCTACAGGTTATGCTCTTGTTACGCGGTGGTAGGTTTGGGCGTCGTATCTGTAATGGTTGGTTTACTACGAATTAATTAAGGAATTATTTTTCGTTTTTTTTTACGTTTGGCCTGTTTTCATGGCAACGGTAGCCATTTTAAAGGTTTTTAAGATGGATTTAACGTTTCCGAATGATGAGTTTTTATGTCTGAAAGTTTCATTTAATTTGGACTATTTTTCGGTTTTTCACATTTTTGCCGTTTCTATGGTAGCGGCGGCCATTTTCAAAATTCCAGACCCATAAGTGCATGGGAATTGTCATTATGGTGCAGTGTTATGAATGTATGTCAAGTCATCTCTGAGAACTAAGATGGACAAAAAGTGTGGAAGAATAAATGGAACAATAACAATATATCATCCCTTTTTCAATAGGTGTGACGAATAAACAGATTCATCCTTAATTTACAAGCTTTTTCTGCATATGATTATTAGATATTATCTGGAATATTATCAAGATAGGTATTAAATGTAAACAACAATAATGTTCAGCAAAGTTAGGATTACAAATTAACAATTATTTTGCTTTTCATTTCATAACTGGGCCTAATTAAATAAAACCCTGCCTCAATCCTCATAAGGGTATATAATACTAAATATAAATTTTCAAAATTATTCTATTAAACTTCTTTTTCATTTACTCAACTAATTATAATTACATATGATGAATTAAATAAACAAAGATCGTGGTCGATCGTTTCTCCACTTATTATTGATGTGTTTTCCTTCGTTTTATTTTGTTAACAGGAATTATTTGGTCTCAATCTATTAATGACTATTTAACAGCGGTATACTACTGTTGCCTTTATTTATCTTTATTATATTCTTCTGTGGAGGTCAAACTCATAATCTATACATTTGGGATAAAAAAATAAATAAATCAACTGACACTTGCGGCATTAATTTTAACAATGTATGCACTGTACTGATATCTAACATACTAATCATATTTCATATCAATACAAATATGATGACAACTGGGCTAAAGTTTTGAGAAAAGAAGCTACTTTGACCTTCCAAACATAGAAAATGTCACACACGACATTTATATGACTAAACAATGCTCTTTATCATTCAATAAGTCTTAATAATTTAAACAGATATGAAAAAAAACTAATTATTTAATAAGTCAACGTTCCAACGTTCAGTTAAGGTTTCTTTACACACTGATTTCATTGATTTGTCAAAATATTTCACTTTATTGGCATATGGCTTTATCTAAGCTAAAGTTGACACAAACAATCATAGAGGAAATATAATAAAAGATTTTTGTGTGTTGACGAAAAAGAATCATGAAATCGCGTCGAAATCGCATAATGTATTACGTGTTATTTATATTTAAAGAAAAAATATTATTGTTGTTTCATCTGGCAACAACAATGAAATGTTACAATGTGTGTAATACACTGTATTTGATATGGTTTGATAGGTACATTATAAGAGGGGCGTAAATGGGGTATCTACAAGGAAGAACGCGAAATAAAATTGCCTTTTCACGATGAACGAACAATTAAAATATTTTTGCACGTTTTTCTATGTACCGATTTTACAAATCACGGTGAATAACGATCCTCTTTTACGGCTGCATGTGAAAAAAGGCAAACTACGTTGCACGCAAATAACCCTTTACCACCCTCTTATAACTGAAGATCATCTCGAGTGCATATTGTATGTATTACACTTGTGATCAGCGTGAAGAAATGAATCGAACTAAGATATACTGATAACAAATACTTGAATATGTTTATGCATACCAAATAAGGGTGAATAATGGAGCCTCCTATGTGGATCTTAAGTATCTTCTTATGAAAAACCTGAACTTATCTATTATTTATATATGCTTCGTTAAAATATTTAGAAGCGATTAAGAAACTTTGGATAATCTTAGGTTGAAATTGTTGCTCTACCACATTTTCTTTTTGGTCAAAGAGCTCTTAAAGTATAATAATTCATTGAATTCAAACCCACCGGTTTTAGCGTTCATGAGCGTAAATCAAATAGCAAGCTTCGGTGCATCTATTGATCATTATGTTGTCATTATTTGTTAAGAATTATGTAAACGTGCACCTCATGCAAAAACACAGCTGAATGCCAAAGCCGATTCATTTTAGTTGCATTCAAATGTAAAATATCAATATTGTTCTCCATTTAATTCAGTATGATTTAGAATATTAAAAAATCATAACGGTACTTTCTTGATATTAGGGGAAAAGAGTTTGGGAATTGATTACGGAAGCCGATGTTTTATGGATTCATCATCACGAGCAGATTTTCTATCATATATCACATAACACTAAATGCAGATATGCAAAATAATAGTGAACATGTTTATTATACACTTTACATGCCTTTATATAAGCAGATGCCAATATTGCTTTTAAGTTATCATGCATTTAGAAAACACTTTGGAAAATGAAAATGTGTTGCACATTTACATCCAGCAGAAGATAGAAAATAAAATAAAACGGTTTCTTGTTCTTTTTACCTACATAAAAGCAACAGTAGTATTCTGATGGTCAAAAGTCATATTTTAATTTAAAAAAAAAAGTAAAATAACAAAATAACTGAACTCAAAGGAAAATTCAAATTCTGAAGTCCGTAATCAAACGGTCAATCAAAAACTCAAACACACAAAGCGGATGGATAGCAACTATCATATTTCTGACGTGGTACAGGCATTATCGTATGTAATAAATGGTAGATTAAAACTGGTTTTATAGATAGCTAAACCTCTCTCATGTATGACAGTCGGATAACCGGTGGAAACACGTCAACTACAGCATGACACAGCAGAAGAACACTGACACCAACAGCAAAAGCAAACGACAACATACATATAAGCTGACTGTAGATTACAACTGCCACATTCCTGACTTTATACAAGACATTTTAAGACAAAACGGTAGGTTGAACCTGGTTTAATGACTATCCAAATATCCGCTGATATGTCAATGATATAAATCTACATTACAGCTTGAATCGATTTCTATAGGTATCCCTGTTTCAAATATGCGTTGAAATGATTTTAATGACATACTAATGAGTAAACAGTATGTTTTTGTATATGGAAATAGTTAAAGCTTTCAGGAAGACACATATATTCTAAATAAGGGCGATATTAATACCAATTTTAAAAGTTATTGATAAATTTGACAATCATATATAGTAATAGGAAGATGTGGTGTGAGTGCCAATGAGACAACTCTCCATCCAAATAACAATTAAAAAAGTAAACAATTATAGGTTATAGTACGGCCTTCAACACGGAGCCTTGGCTCACACAGAACAACAACCTATAAAGGGCCCCAAAATTACTAGTGTAAAACCATTCAAATGGGAAAACCAACGGTCTAATCTATATAAACAAAACGAGAAACGAGAAACACGTATATATTACATAAAAAAACGACAACTACTGTACATCAGATTCCTGACTTAGGACAGGTGCAAACACTTGCAGCGGGATTAAACGTTTAAATGGATCCAAACCTTCTCCCTTTTTCTAAAACAATAGCATAACATCACAAAATAGAAAAACACACGATAAGATATCAATAAGCAGACTTAACTCAATCAAAAAACGTATCATTGCACAATGAACGAATAAATTTCATCTGCGATATCTGAATACAAATGCACAGTTAATTAAATATTGAAGACAAACATTCGTGACCAAAAAGCTAACAAACAAATTCAAACAAAGCCATGGCAGGACATCAATGAGAAATATTTAACCCTTCGAAAATATTGATCAATATTCATTTTAGAAAAAAAACGGTTTAAAAAAAATTAATTATAATCTTAAAGTCTATACAAATGTAATAAAAATAAGTGAAAAATTGAAGATATTGTAATACAAAAATCAAAGCTGGTGTACAGACAAGATACCTATAGATAAAAAAATAACAAAAAAGGATTATAAACAGTATCAACAGGTCGAATTAACAAGAAACTACGATTTGAGAGTACTCGCAGTTACTGACAGCTAGATAAAAGCCAAAACCAATTAATAATAAAAAAATCATGCATCAGTGACAAAAAATCAACTAAAACACATCCCATGGATTTAGTATTTTAACGTTATTAATAGTCAAAGAAGACATGACTTGTGCAATGCCAAAAAAAAATGTATCGACAGGTAGAAGGATAGTGAAGAGCGACTTCTATAGAAATAAAAATTAACGTGTCTGTGTCTCTATACATCTCGCCTCAAAAGATAATGAAATTTAGTTATGTTTCAATTTGCTGATGACAAAATCAATATAAGTGCCAATGTGAGCTATATTCAGAGATCTAATTACAATATTGGTACGATAACCCTTACTTATAAGTTTATTTAAAGGTTCGATGAGTTTACAAGGATCACATTGGAATTTCCTCGCTTTAAGTACAGTATTACCATAAAATTTAGGATGTGAAATACCATTTTTGATAAGCTTTCTACAGGTATAGCCAAATTTACTAATCAAATCTTTGTATCTATGTAAAAATTTAGTAAAAGTTTTAAGTAATTAATGGTATCGAAATCCCTCAACAATTTACATGTACCAGTGATACATTGATGACGTTCGTTAAAATCTATGAAATCAGAACAAACACGGGCAAACCGAACGAGTTGCGATATATTAACACCGTATGATGGAGCCAAAGGCACATCACCGTCTAAAAAAGGAAAATTAACAATATGAAATGAAAATTCGACTCTTTTGTCGCAAATTTTAGTGTGAAGTTTCCCGTTTGAAATTGAAATTGTCTAAATCTAGAAAAGGACAACTGCTGCTGTTTATGTTAGATTTAGTTAAAATAAGTTCTTTTGTGTACATTTCTGAAGTATATTTAGAGAACCCGGAATTATTCAACGAAAAAATATCATCCAGATAACGGTAGGTATTTTTGAATGTATCAACCAAATATAACAATGATGGGTCTTTATTTAGTTTGATCATAAACTGAGATTCATAGCAATGTAGAAATAAATCTGCTATTAAAGGGGCACAGTTGGTGCCCATAGGAATACCTACTACCTGACGATACACTTTATCCGAAACGTACATAAATGTTATCTAGCAGAAAGTTTAAAGCTTCAATCATATCCTCACATTTCCAGTAAGCGTATCTAGCATACTTTCCTTTTTCGTTACAGATAACATGATTATCCCTGATTTTGAGATTAACAAAAAGCAATGTAGGATCTTCAAACGTTATGAAGTGTGTATACATGTATGTGTTAAATATAGTAAATGTTAAATAAAGGAACAACATATATTGTATGCGTAAGAAGGGCTTTTCGGAATTCACTTTCATAAGTTACGCACTTGTCGAATATTTGAATTGTTAAAATGTTCATCAATTGAAAGCATGTTGAGAATCATGTTGGTAAGTTATTTGCAATCAGGCATTATTATAAATCTACTGCTTACTTACATTATTTCTCAGTTACAAAACAATAAGAGAATGTACATGAATTGCAATTTTTGTTATTAAAAAGAATGCACCGTTGACAATGTAATGGAATTTGATGCCACTGTCATACCAGTGAGAGGTTTCGCTAGCTATAAAACCAGGTTCAATCCACCATTTTCTACATAAGAAAATGCCTGTACCAAGTCAGGAATATGACAGTTGTTATCCATTCGTTTGATGTGTTTGGACTTTTGCCTTTCGATTTTGGATTTTTCTTTTTGAATTTTCCTCGGAGTCTAGTATTTTTGTGTTTTTACTTTTGATTATTTTTGCATTTCTTTTATAGAATACCAAAGAGACCATCACTAAAAATGTATTGTAATCTATTAGTATACTCATGAAGGTGTGGAATGCTTTAGATATCGTTTTGTATATTTAAAAAAGACATTAATATTTCTTTAAATTACTAGTTTCATTGTGTTAGCGTGTTCTTTATTCAAACGATGATTTATTTTATTTGAAAACTAAACATATTTTGCTGTATTTCCGTGAGTGATAAAGATTCAAATACTTGTTTAAATGGGATTATTTCTTCTGTCGAGATTCTATTTTAATTCAAAAAAGGAGTCTCATTATATTAAAGTATATAGTCGAATTTGGACACAAATCGTATTTCATAACACACAACGGTAAAAACAGGGACGAAATATACCAGAAGGACAGTCAAACTCATAAACTGAAAATAAACTGTCAGCACCATGGGTCAAAATGAAGAAGACAAACAGCACAAACATTAGTACAAATGACACAACATAGAACACTATAGAATAAACAACACGAACCACACTCTGTCCCTCTGAAGTGTTCACTTTTTTGTCAGACAAAAGTATCCATTATTTTTTTTTATCTTATTAGTAATGTGACGTCATTGAGCCTGATAATCTTATAACATTCGTTACATAGCAAACTTGAACGGAAAGTGAAAATTTTGACGCCATTCGATTGTTAATACACACTAGTTCATATGTCGAAAAAAGTAAAACTGGGTAAAGAAATAAAGAAAAAAGAAGAGAAAAATCATTCGTGATATCCTCGTAAGATTCATTAAGACGATTATTTAATGTTATTTAGACGGATTAACTTCACATAACGGAATGTAACTTCGACTGCAATCAACATCGATTTCAAAAACCAACGGAGTAATACCCACAGCATAAGAAGCAAATGCACACTTTGATGTTTTACCAGTACTATGTGCTAATTGGGTGAAAGATCGATAATCCACTAATGCAGAACTGTGCGACCAAATCCAGTGGTGTTGACTGTCAGAATATACAGCATCTATCCAACAATGCGGATCTGAAGTTGAAAAAAATAGATTTGAAAAAATAAACAAAACATAATTTTGTCATCTTTGTGTGTTAACTTTGATATCGAGAAAAGAACATGATTATACAAGAAATATAGGTCAACCACATTAATATACACTCCATTTACATCATACAGTAATGCAAAGTTATGCACTATGGTCTATTGGGCTTGTATTTTGTTCTTTTACGTTTCTATTTGAAACTTGAATTTTTGTTCTTTCTCAAACTTAGTATCATCTACAAGACCTTTTTGTTGGCGTCTTTCACTTGTGTCGTAGTTACATTTATTTGTATGTTTGTTTGATTAATTTAGTAAGCTGTGATGTATGATTACACAGTTTTACACGAAAGTCAAATACCACCAGGAGTAAACAGAATTTAAAATACTTTTAAAGGATTTAGTGAAGGATTGATTAAGTCAATGAACAAAACGTGAAATAAACTGCAGATAATATAGATACTCATTCATAATGAAGTATGAATATGTTGTTGTTGATATAGAGTAAAATTAGACAATCTATTAGGATCATATCAACATTCATGCTACATATATATTGTTACTATCCTAATTGAACCTTCACATATCTCATTGAACTTAAAGTCAAGGGTACCCCAGACTTCTTTATTAGAGGACGCCTACTCCATGTTTATATATGTTTGTCCGGAGGCAATGCTTTAATAATGATACGGGTTATATCATACATGTCTGAAATTATTAGTTACATACTTCGCCTTAGATGGGATGTTTTTTGCTCCATCTATTATGTTCCTTTGGTTGTATAGCTCATACTATATTAAGATCGAATGCATCATGTGTTTTCCTTCTTGAACGTTCATGGTGAAGTATTTTCCAACTACATTGTATCTCTTTTTGTGCACCATGCTTACAAAGGCTTACTTTCGCGCTGCTAAAGTTTTAACGGAAGTAGGAAATAAATAGCAAAATAATTTCCTTTTTTAGGGCATACGATACAGTTTTGATCCTGTATTTACAAGTTGATGAAAATTTGCATATTGGCTATTTTTTACCTGATCAAATCAAATATGTAATAAAAAATACCTTCATGTGCTACTTTTTGAGTAAAATGAGATCGAAATTTGGTATCATTGCTCAAAATTCGGATTTGTAGCCGTATTTTCATTTTCGAAAGAAAGGCATAACTTCTGTGTTTTAAAAGATAAACACAAATCGTTTTTTGTCAAATATTTTGTAATATCTGTAATTTATAAGCAACTCAAAAATTAACATATTTTTTATTCAGAAATAACTCGTATTTATCAAATGTTCAGGAATGTAGAAAAAAAACCAGAATTTTTTGCTGTAGATTTAAGAATTTAAAAAAAATGCACTATTTACGTTTTCATGAAAATAGGCACACACAATCTTCTCGCGTAATCAGACCAAATTGCATTGTAAGAACTGGGGTCCATGAACAAGTTTTCAAGTTAAAGAAATTTGAGTGATAAAAATCAGTCAAAAACTGCATCTGTTCCCAAAAAGTCATAGTTTGACGTGGCGAAAACAACAATTTCCGTTAGCAACGTCATTACCTTCCTTGTTACTGTTTCGTATGCCAAAATTCCAGCATTGCATACAAGAAAAAATACATATTTTCCAGTTGATACAATATTTCAAAGAATGTATTTCTTATTTTGATTTGTTTTATCCTCATATGAAGCGCCGCGCGCTTACAGAAAACTGTTGAAACACGGGATACGTATGTCGTTACTTACGTGTACAAACATATACCTACAATTAGTGAATACTAAGTACATGTATTCAAGCACTGTATATCTACTCTACTGGACCACCCAAAAATGCCGCCAGTTGCTTTGTGTTCGTGTTATTTAGTTGTTTTTGACATCTATTTATCTAATCGTCAATTTTATTTTGAATCAATGTTTTTTTTTTTTTTTAATTCGAGTTCATTTTTCTGTTTTTTTTTTATTTGTTATCTTATGACTCTTTTAAACGATGAACTTGCGGCATACTTTGAATATTTTATGACGTTGGTACCAGTTGTCATGCAAGAAGAAACACTTTTAAGTTTGTGGATAATGAATTGTGTGGTTTTTGTAAAAGTCTACGTACAAGCTAAGAGAACATGCGTCATTCATTGAACATCGTGATTCACCTGTACAAAAGAAATCTACGAAAATAAGTATCCGTCGAAAAATAATGAATCCACAGTAGTCAAAATATTTAAATTGTTCCAAAGTTATCTTTATGTTATAAAACAAAAGAAAACACAAACTTATTAATGCAGCTATTCATCACATGCGTTTGACAAGACTTCGTTAAAAATAAATATCAAATACAGTAATTAGAACAAACTCATACCAAAGAATTGAAAATGAGATGACAGTGGTATTACTGCTTTTTGTATTACAGGTCTCAACTGATATCTTGTAGTAAAATCCGCTAAATGTGCACCGTGACTTCGGCAAAAGTCCTAAAATTATAAAAAAAAAAAAAACAAGAAGATACGGCACGTCCATTTATTTCAGTTCATTAAGTCAAACCACAGTACACTAGACGAGCAAAATAAACAAAATGAACTGATATTGTTACAGTTAGAGCTTTTACTTAATACCCTAATGCAAAAAAAGAAATATACAATGATGTTCCTTAGCTGAACAATACTTTAACCCACAAAAAAACCCACATCAACATGGATTAAAAAAACTATTAAAAAAAAAGAAAGACAAATTTGATAATAAAATGTTGTTCAATTAACATTGCTATGTTTGAGTATTTGAAAATCGTTTAAAACAATTCGCTCGATTTCCCTCTGAAAATATAGAATTGTCGATCATTTAAGTTGAAATAACATCTGATTCCTGGTCCTTAAAAACTTAATTGGTGGCTTTGGCTCTGTGCTTTGTTAAAGGTCGTACAGTGATACATTGTATATAGCTACTTACTTCTACGTCAAAATACCATTGGAGGAGTCATATTGTTATCTTCCAAAGTTTATATTTAATTAAGATATAAAAGAAATGGAAGAAATGGGAGAACATGATTATTACTTACTCTGTGAAATCTGTTCTAACATTTTTACATTCAAAAAGGTTGATAAACCATACTCAGTGAAAAGCTCAATCATAAATGTGTAGATATCTATCATCCAACCTTTCACCAGTATTCCATTATTTATTTATGTATTTCTCTGTCCTGATAATTTATCACGTAATATTGTCATTTATGCATGTTATGCTGTGTATTCATTATCATTAGTTGGATACTAATTTTTGTTGAGTTTGTGGGTACAGATTAGACATGAAAACAAATGTTTTACGAAACAAAATGTATGTAGGGTTTGTATGTAGTGATTGACAAAACCTCGAAATCTTATATACTCGAAAACGTAATTTTTCCTCAATCCAGGAAACTCGGTACCGACGAAAATAAATGAATGCACAGTACACTATTTGGGACAATATCCCTAATGCTTTTCAAAATGAGGAACTCAAAAGTCACGAACCAAAAAAATCCCTGTGTTTCTATTTTTTTACAAATGACTGAGCTTAACAATTTGTGGTGATTAGGAAAGTAGAGGAACATTGAATAAATGTATAAAAACTCTGGAGCTATTAAATGTGTTCAAAGTGTTAAATATTCAGAGAAATTATTGTGTTAAAAAGGGGATATTTTACGACAAGGAGCCGCATCAGGAAAGGTTGTTCGGGATATGCATATTTACCGAAAAAACAATCTCACTTCGTACCCCAAAAATTGAACTGCATATGTCGAAATGTTACAGCTTTGAAACGAGCTATCATATAAATCCAAGTTAACGAAATAGACGGAGCAACAGAAGAAAACATTACCATTACCGCCTATGTAAAAAAAAATTAAAGATAGTAACCCATTTACTTCAATAATATTTACCTGTGCCTGTGACCATGTCATTGTGGTTAGGTTCACCAAATAACACGACCCACTGACATATTGGAATCCACTGGGACAGTCTATAATACACATTTGAAAAATTGTTGTAATAACATGGTTACCTAATAATAGCGTTTTTTATAAACATGTATGTATACTGGTAAGCTCGGTAGAATTATTAAAGTGACAAGTTTAGGCAAAAGTAGCTAACTAGTGTTCGAATCTGATTAGTTGATTAAGATTACAAATCAAGGACACATGCACTAAGATGATACGTCTAGTCTGCTAAACAAGCCATTGTGCTTTCATGTTCATAGTCTTTGAAATAAGATTTACTTGTTACGGAGGTTTCTGTTGATATTCTGTAGTTTACATGTTTCTTTTTCATTTTGCTTTGAAAGGTGTGAATACGCTTCGTATGCTTACAAATAAAGACGTCTGATAGGGTAACATAATTTGTATATATCGGAATACAAACTCTGACGTGTTGATTTCACATAAAACTTAACAATGAGATCTTCAACACGGATCAATAAACAATACAAAAATGTGAAAGTGCGGTAGAAATTATCAAATGAAGATAGTATTTATTTTTGTCGAGCTTAGACTATTATCGAAAAAGCGAGACATAGTGATCGTACATTCCATCGGCGTCGTTGGCGTCGGCGGTGTTCACAAATATTCATTCTGTGGTTAAGGATTTTGAAATTTTAATAACTCTCTTAAACTATCCTGGGTTTCTACCAAATTGGACAGAAGCTTGTTTATGATCATATTATAATTTCTAGAAGTAAATTTTGTAAAAAATAAATCCTTTTTTTCCGTATTTTACTTTTAAATGGACTTAGATTTTCAGCCAGGAAACAAAAGAGGGACGAAAGATACCAAAGGGACAGTCAAACTCATAAATCTAAAACAAACTGACAACGCCATGGCTAAAAATGAAAAAGACAAACAGAAAAACAATGTACACATGACACAACATAGAAAACTAAAGAAAGTATCCAGAAACATGAGAAACAACAAGTGTTAAACTGTTGTACCTGTGTATCTGTATTTAACTTATAAATTTACTTAGTTTTTCTCCCTGTTCAAATTACATACAATCTAAAGTTAAAGTTTTAAAACATTTATTAGATTCATAATCTATCCTGGATTTTTTCGCAAAATTTGAAAGAAGCTTCTTACAATCAAAAGATAGTATGAAGAAGAATATTTTTACTGAATTTTTCCTCATTTCAGTTGAGCCTGCGATTAACAGCAAAAGTAAGCAAGACACTGGATTCCACGAAACCCTTACGATTTGTTCATACATTGTACTGCCTACAGTGTATAGATTATATTTTTTATTACTAGTATTTTACATGTTTAGAAAGAAAAAAAACTTAATCAAAATGTCTTACATAATAATTGTTTAAGAACTACTAATATATATTTCCTTACATGGGCTCGGAGGAATAGTTGGCAACACTGTAGTAGGTGGCAGAGGTTCATGATCGTTACACAGATCATTTTTACAGCAATATGGAGTAAGGTCAAATGCGGATCGACGTCCAAAGCTACTTCCTGTCTTGCTACAAGACTATTTAAACAAACAGGAAAAAATTATTGGTACAATGAAAGCTCAGGAAATACACTCAGGGAGGTGTTTATTCTAATGCTTTTACATATGTTGATAAAGGTAACACGATACCGAATGACGTTACGCCACGAGTTATCGTTCCTGACGTTATCGAATAACGTTCACACATTCAAGCCAATGCATCAGTATTTGCAATCACAAAGTGATAAAATTAAAAAAAAAAATATTGGGTATTTCTGTGACATTTTTAATGGTAGCTTTTTCTGGATACTTGATGGAGCAAAGACTTATGGCCTGACCGATGAAGAAAATGTTAATAACTTTTTTTATTATTGCTCATTGTTTTAAAATCTTTAACAATGTATTACTTTACTTTTAAATATTCTGTTTCTTTAAAATTTAAGCATCTGAACGATTATCTACATATAATAGACTGAGTTTTATCACAAGTCTTTATTCTTGGTATATGTTTGCAATAAATACTTTTTCTTGATCATGATGAACCATGAAATTTTGTTTTGAAAGAAGAAATATAATCTATAGAAACTTAGGATGATGTGTAAAAAAATCACGGGGAATTGTTGGTACATCTATTAATTCTTGTTAAAATGGTCGTCTAAAACACCGCTCTGGAAAAATGGAAAAATGAAATTTATCTGGATGACAATACGGATAGAATAAGCCGATAATGCACAATACAAGCATACTTTGCAACTCATACAAAAATAGTTTGTTTGTATGGAGGCGGGAATTTCAAAATTGATAATTGTAAAATATTGATTTATTTCATAACGGTACACTTTTTTATCACAAACGTTGTTAAAAATATATTTATATAATAATTTTCTATTAATTTATCCATTTTTTTTTTGGTTTCCTTCTCCTTTAAGAAAGGGGTTTACTTGGTTATTTTGCCGAATATATATCTTTCTCTATGTCCAAGTATAAAAGGTCTCTGAAATTCATTATTCTGTACAGAGTAGATCCAATATCGTTTCGGAATTATTTTGAAAATAAAGTGCTAGGTTTGTAATGCTATAGACCAAGTCTACACGGGATATACAGCAACATCGGAATGAAGCCTCAAAAAGTTAACGTAGGCTGAGAAATACATGGAAACTTGATTCGGCAAACATAAAATGAAAAAAGCAGGTCCCGTTACAGTATGATTAAAGCCATCCCCAAGTTGCTACTTGCGCTAATAAACGCAAGTTGATAGTCGGGACTGGCTATAGTCAGACTGGTTTCGTTACAATTTTTTTCTCTCCAAATTTACAATCAAACGACTGACTAATTATTATTCAAACGGAAAAAAGAGACTGACATAGCTAGATCTTGAAATCCTTTAGATTTCATTTTCGTGTTAATTACGCTTGCATGGGTATTTGGTGGTAGTGTGTTTTTTTTGTGTGATTTGAGGTGGAAATAATGTACATGTACAAGTTTGGAGACAACGCGACTGAAAGAGAATTAACATAGTTGCCTTTTTTGGCCCTGAGGGACATATTGCTCACATACTTAGGTAGGAACCATTTGATTTTCGAGGGGGGGGGGCTATGGATTTTTTTCTAAACAAACTTCTTTTATCGGCTTTGGCGAAAGACAATCTATTTTTTGGCGACAAGTCGAAAACATTTTTTTTCTTTCAATTTTAGCATTACATATAGTTGCAGCTGAGGGTGAAACAAACAATTTTTTTTTCTCAGGGTAAAAAAAAACCCTCCTCCTCCCCCCGAAAATCAAATGGTTGCTTCCTTATCGTCTGGAAAAGCCCGAGGAGTTTCATAGTATTGAAAGGAGTTTTTAGAACAAGCCTGCAAAAGAAGAACAAGTTTTTAGAACAAGCAAGCATGCACAAATATATATATATATTTATTAGGGTTGAGATCTCACAAACATGTTTAACCCCGCCGCATTTTTGCGCCTGTCCCAAGTCAGGAGCCTCTGGCCTTTGTTAGTCTTGCATTATTTTAATTTTAGTTACTTGTGTACAATTTGGAAATTAGTATGGCGTTCATTATCACTGAACTAGTATATATTTGTTTAGGGGCCAGCTGAAGGACGCCTCCGGGTGCGGGAATTTCTCGCTACATTGAAGACCTGTTGGTGACCTTCTGCTGTTGGTTTTTTTATTTGGTCGGGTTGTTGTCTCTTTGACACATTCCCCATTTCCATTCTCAATTTTATATAAAACAAAATCATATACATGTATGCATATTGTAATACTAGTATAAAATGTATTAGCATGAGTTTTAGAAACACGATGGAAAGCGAGACTCGCCGAGCTTTCCACTTGTTTCGTAGCGAGTGCAACAACCTTTTATAATTCTGACAATGTATATTGCACATAATTTTATATTTTATTTATATCCTACAATTTACACCCCAAGGCCTAGGGTGAATAGGGATAAAAATATGGTCACTTGGTCTTCTTCCGACCGGCAGTAAAATGCTTCCAAAGTGAGGCGTCCATTTGGCTGTGCGGGATGTATTATTTATTGTAAACTGCGTCTTGAACATGCATAAAATATTTGCCACTGGACGTAAAGTTACCAGCAATCAATCCTACAATTCAAAATCGCCACTTGAAACTAATAGAGCACGCAACATCATATTGTTTCACCCGTGTACATTCGACCGTCAATCCCACACTTGATAGTCTTTTTGCTTCAGGTTTAAATTGTGCACCTGTTTTTTAAAGGTACGCATACCGTTTGGATTTTCTTATTTTTTTTTTGTTCATGACAGGTTGCCTGATTAGGCATTTTGATAGATTATAAAGGCCCGCCCAGTACAGACTCCGGATAACATCTCCTGCATTTTGAATTTCAAGCTTGAGCTTTTATGTTTCGCAGTTTGTTTTACTTATAAAGAATGCATATATGATCTCAAGATTTGTTTTATAAAATAATTTTCCACAAATGCCAGACTGTGAAATTTTGCTACAGTTTGCAATGTTTGTCCGACTTGCTTAGCAAGCAACTCGCACATTTACACCACGCAAAGTACACTATACAAATGTACGTAGCAAGTCAAGAATCATGAAAAGTTTTGAATTTTTCTTTGAGTTTTGTTATTTTATTTATCATGCATGAATTATTTGCCACTGAACGTTTAACAACCATCCAAAACAGAGCAATTATATCACTGTCAACTAAATGGAATTTTTAAAGTACTATTTTTCTACATGGATGAAGCAATGACAACACCATTGTCATAAAAGATGGAGTTAAAAACTCAGTAATTCAAATAAATCATACGTAAAACATTTTATGTTATTTTCACTCGAATTTTACAAAAATATGAAGGTATTTTATATGCTCGTTAAGTGTAAAAAACAGACGAGATTAATGTTAAATTCATGTTAGTGAAATTTCTATGTGTAGGACGAAATAAATTATATCCGTAGAATCTCATCACTAGTAAATTTACGGAAACCTGACAGGGGAAACGAAAATAAAATAAACACCCTTCAGATCCCGACACATTTTGTGTCTTCCATTTCTCTGGAGAATAACGTTACATTCTGTATTCAATAACGTCACACGTTTTCGGTCAAATTCTAAGGGTATCAATCATTTTTGAAGCCATTTATTTCAAAAAACAAGGATGGTGACATATGATTTTCTATACATGTATGAATTCAGTTTGTAATTCTGAATATTATGTTAGTTTTTTGTTGTTCTCCGTATATAAGAACATAGCCATCCATTGGAAAATCTTAAAAGGTTAGCCGAAAAACAGGCATTTCCCCTATATACCTAAGTAAATTTGTCGCCCAAATCGACGTTTTCCAATGAAAATACCAAGAAAACAAAAATGGTGACCCCCATTTTTTATTACATATTTCGATGTAATTCGGTGCAAAGAACGCGTATGCCAAAAAGTTTGGAAATCGGGAGATATGCCATTCGGTATCGTGTTACCTTAAGTGAATCAATTTCATATTTTACTGCTTTATTTTGTTTTTATCATTTGATGATTCAGTCGTATGATAGCAGTACATGTCTATCACATAATATCAGATTTAATTGCTTTCCTTGTCCTGTTTTTTTTTCTCTGTAATAGTGCATTTATGAAAGAAGTAGACATAAAGTTCATTCCAAAATTCGTTGTGCAGCATAATTGTGATTAGATTTTTTTTGATATGTAATGCTGTTGAAGTTATTGACAGTGTATAAAAAATATGTATAATTACTTTTGAAAATCCTAATCAAATACACACAAAAAACAAAACAGATTAAGCCATATCACTATAATCTTCCAAGAAATCCATTATTAATCGATAACTTTGACAATTATCTTGACTGTTTCTGATCAGAACATGGTTTATCACATAGCTTCATAAAACCTATGTCCTTAAATCATCACATCGGTACAATTCATACTTAAAACAAAAACAGTTATTTTTCAGGGAGTTAAATCATAAGATATCTCGAAAAAGTAATGATATATAAAGGAGTAGGTCCGGTAAGAGGTCTTTTTGGTCTCAAAATCAAGCAGTTTTACATAATTGATAAAATGTAACCTTTTAGTTATTTATTAAATAGAAGAGTGCTTCTGCTACATAAATACGGGCAATTTTCGACTATACAATGAACATTTATCGGGTGCTGGCTCCTTAAAGTTATGCTTAATTACTGAATTCTTCAAAATTCTAGCATTATTATAAATTAGTTGAATTTTAGACGGTTTTCGTGTTAAACGAAAGTGGCCGCATTCGTGTTCATCCTTAATATTGAAATGAAAGTTATATTTTATGATAATACAAAACGTATATAAAGGTTTAGGATGAACACGGATGCGGCCACTTTCATTTTTGACGAAAACCTTCCGAAAAGTGACATTTTTCGGCATATTTGATTGATTTTTCATATTTGAGCTTGAATCATTGTGAATTGGATCGTTTTTTAATGACTTAACCAGTTAAAATCTTTCACATTAACTAATTGATTCAAATGAAATAGACACTTAAGTGTTTAAAAAGTGGTTAAAATATTTTGTCAGATGAACCTGAAATAAGAGGCCGAAATCGGTCCTTGCCGGACCTACTCCTTTACAATTCTAATTTATCGAAATAGGCAAAGATGAAAAATATGTCATTGTTAAATGGTTAAGACGTTATTTACTTTTAAACGCATATAAGAAAGGATTGATGAACTGAAATGTGAAAATAGTAAGAAAACAAAATTGCCTTAATATATAGATCATTACACATCCTTATATCTATATGGCGTATCAAAGACTGATTAGTCTTCACAATTGCATACCGGAATTACTCATACGTAAAACGAAAATATTTTCAGTGACTACAGAAATAAGAGATATTGATTCATGTGATAAGTAGTGATATACTAATTTTAAATCAAATCCGAACCTCACTTTCAACGACCAAACAAAACTTCATTCTTTGAATGTGAAGCATAATTTGCTTATACATGCAACAAGGAACAGGTATGAATGATGATTTAATGTTCTTTTTATGATTACTCTAGCATGTCTTTAACACTTAAGAGAATAACTCTTTGTATCAGATGATAGTTTTAAGCACCTTCTATAAGTAAAAGAATTCAAGTAACTGAAAACTATCAAAATGCTATATTCATAATATCCCCCAAAAATTGTTTCTGTATATTTTTGGGTTTAAATTTCTTTCTACATTTTTGCCAAGTTTATTTTTTTTCGAAATGTTATGAAAATTAGACCAGACAATACAAGTTATTGGGTTCCTGCTCAATATTTTAAAGAATTTATTATACCTTTTCCAACATACACCCCATTTCAAATAGGGTCCAATATATACGACCTCCAGTTAAAGACTTCTTAATAGAGCATACCTGCAAATAGAAATTATCGATATCTTAATTTGTTAACTCAGAATGAAACATCCATCTAAAAGATTTGCTGTACTAATAAGTTGCAATTTTACTTATAATTGCTAAATTACTTTTTTGTTCATTCATTCTTGAGTCGTTTAATTTTTACCACTTTAAATGTCTTTTTTTTCCTTTTGCATTTTTGTTTGTGTACTGGTTTTTATATCTTGTATCGATCTGATCTATCAAATATTTTGAAAAATATAGTAATGCATTGCGCATAGCTTACAAACGACATACACAATAAGTTACATTTGGGGCATGAACACCAGAAGCCAATCACATTTATTTGCTAGTATTACATAGATATAGGACGATGTGGTGTGAGTGCCAAGTACGGCCTTCAACACGGAGCCTTGGCCATGCGTGTATATGTATTAAGAAAATCAATGATACTATTATCTGTAATCCATAAGAGGGTTTCGTTATTCTTGAATTGTCCGTTATCATTTTTGTATCTAGGATTCCTCAAAATCTATGTATTATCTATTTGTTATTGATCGAATTTGGTTTTCTGCTGTTTTTACTTTCCTATTTGAAACTAACATTTCATTTTGCTATTGCTTTTAATTATTGACCTTTCCAAATGTATTCAATCGAGGACGAGGTGTCTGTGTCTCTGGACATCAATCAAGCAATCAATGAATTAATCTTAATTAGATATATGCATATGTTCACGTTATGCAAACTGTCAATACATCAATCAATAAATCATCAAACCAAACAATAATTAATCAGGACACATACCGACCAACAAACCCACCATTTATGAAAGACTTAATTGACATTAAGAAAACATTGCATCAACCAATCAACCAAGAACATATCAAGTATACACGTACTACATATGAAGGCTGTATGGATTATGGTTCCATTCAACTTAAAAATTAGCGATATGCTTACGTATCCAGGCTGACATTGTGTAGTATTTGTGCATGCGCGTTGATATGACATATGCTTTGGGCATTGGTAGCAGGTCACTGAGGAAAAAACAATTGTATACATTTTAACTTGATATTCAAAACGATTTGAAAAGACACTTTTAATATGTAATAATATCAATGTAAACACTACCAAATCATGTGCGTGTAATACTTTTTTTTCAAATAGTATAAATCAAATAAATACATTAGTTCACATAAAACTGCTTTTAAAACCCACCACCAATTCAGAGCATTTACCATGATTCTAAAAATATTCATTCCTTTTTGTAAGAAAAAATCTCTTTTGAACTTGTTGAAACTCAACTTTTAATCAATACCATCTTGAACTACCAAATAAATATTGACCTTTTTCGTACTTGTTATGTCAATTCAACCCATCTGTATTATCAATTATTATTTTTTAAATTTTTACTTTAATCGTGTACATCCAGACATTGATTTCACTACTTTTTATTGAAACTAACTTACGACTGCCTTGTCTAGCTGTGCTTGGATTTCTTTTTGCTGAAGCTATAATCATGGTAATGAGAAAAATAAGATCGTTTACACTTGGTTTCTTTAGACTTATTCATGGTTAGGGTACTTTGATAATTTACGTGCAATGAAGATTAAAATGGAGGAGATTTTATGATAAAAGTGTAAAAACTAAAACTGTATGAAATAGACAATTAGACAAACAACAAGTGTTAAACTGTTGTACCTGTGTATCTGTATTTAACTTATAAATTTACTTAGTTTTTCTCCCTGTTCAAATAACATACAGTCTAAAGTTAAAGTTTTAAAACATTTATTAGATTCATAATCTATCCTGGATTTTTTCGCAAAAATTGAAAGAAGCTTCTTACAATCAAAATATAGTACCAAGAAGAATATTTTTACTGATTTTTTCCTCATTTCAGTTGAGCCTGCGATTAACAGCAAAAGTAAGCAAGACACTGGATTTCACGAAACCCTTACGATTTGTTCATACGTTGTACTGCCTACAGTGTTTAGATTATATTTTTTATTACTAGTATTTTACATGTTTAGAAAGAAAAAAAACTTAATCAAAATGTCTTAAATAATAATTGTTTAAGAACTACTAATATATATTTCCTTACATGGGCTCGGAGGAATAGTTGGCAACACTGTAGTAGGTGGCAGAGGTTCATGATCGTTACACAGATCATTTTTACAGCAATATGGAGTAAGGTCAAATGCGGATCGACGTCCAAAGCTACTTCCTATCTTGCTACAAGACTATTTAAACAAACAGGAAAACAATATTGGTACAATGAAAACTCAGGAAATACACTCAGGGAGGTGTTTATTCTAATGCTTTTACATATGTTGATTAAGTGAATCAATTTCATATTTTACTGCTTTATTTTGTTTTTATCATTTGATGATTCAGTCGTATGATAGTAGTACATGTCTATCACATAATATCATATTTAATTGCTTTCCTTGCCCTGTTTTTTCTCTGTAATAGTGCATTTATGAAAGAAGTAGACATAAAGTTCATTCCAAAATTCGTTGTGCAGCATAATTGTGATTAGATTTTTTTTGATATGTAATGCTGTTTGAAGTTATTGACAGTGCATAAAAAATATGTATAATTACTTTTGAAAATCCTAATCAAATACACACAAAAAACAAAACAGATTAAGCCATATCACTATAATCTTCCAAGAAATCCATTATTAATCGATAACTTTGACAATTATCTTGACTGTTTCTGATCAGAACATGGTTTATCACATAGCTTCATAAAACCTATGTCCTTAAATCATCACATCGGTACAATTCATACTTAAAACAAAAACAGTTTTTTTTTCAGGGAGTTAAATCATAAGATATCTCGAAAAAGTAATGATATATAAAGGAGTAGGTCCGTTAAGAGCCCTTCTTGGCCTCAAAATCAAGCAGTTTTACATAATTGATAAAATGTAACCTTTTAGTTATTTATTAAATAGAATAGTGCTTCTGCTACATAAATACGGGCTATTTTCGACTATACAATGAACATTTATCGGGTACTGGCTCCTTAAAGTTTTGCTTAATTACTGAATTCTTCAAAATTCTAGCATTATTATAAATTAGTTGAATTTTAGACGGTTTTCGTGTTAAACAGAAGTGGCAGCATTCGTGTTCATCCTTAATATTGAATGAAAGTTATATTTTATGATAATACAAAACATATATAAAGGTTTAGGATGAACACGGATGCGGCCACTTTCATTTTTGACGAAAACCATCCGAAAAGTGACATTTTTCGTCATATTTGATTGATTTTTCATATTTGAGCTTGAATCATTGTGAATTGGATCGTTTTTTAATGACTAAACCAGTTAAAATCTTTCACATGAACTAATTGATTCAAATGAAATAGATACTTAAGTGTTTAAAAAGTGGTAAAAATATTTTGTCAGATGAACCTGAAATTAGAGGCCGAAATCGGTCCTTGCCGGACCTACTCCTTTACAATTCTAATTTATCGAAATAGGCAAAGATAAAAAAAATGTCATTGTTAAATGGTTAAGACGTTATTTACTTTTAAATGCATATAAGAAAGGATTGATGAACTGAAATGTGAAAATAGTAAGAAAACAAAATTGCCTTAATATATAGATCATTACACATCCTTATATCTATATGGCGTATCAAAGACTGATTAGTCTTCACAATTGTATACAGGAAATTACTCATACGTAAAACGAAAATATTTTCAGTGACTACAGAAATAAGAGATATTGATTCATGTGATAAGTAGTGATATACTAATTTTAAATCAAATCCGAACCTCACTTTCAACGACCAAACAAAACGTCATTGTTTGAATGTGAAGCATAATTTGCCTATACATACAACAAGGAACAGGTATGAATGATGATTTAATGTTCTTTTTATGATTACTCTAGCATGTCTTTAACACTTAATAGAATAACTCTTTGTATCAGATGATAGTTTTAAGCACCTTCTATAAGTAACATAATTCAAGTAACTGAAAACTATCAAAATGCTATATTCATAATATCCCCCAAAAATTGTTGGGTTCCTGCTCAATATTTTAAAGAATTTATTATACCTTTTCCAACATACACCCCATTTCAAATAGGGGCCAATATATACGACCTCCTTCAGATAAAGACTTCTTAATAGAGCATACCTGCAAATAGAAATTATCGATATCTTAATTTGTTAACTCAGAATGAAACATCCATCTAAAAGATTTGCTGTACTAATAAGTTGCAATTTTACTTATAATTGCTAAATTACTTTTTTGTTCATTCATTCTTGAGTCGTTTAATTTTTACCACTTTAAATGTCTTTTTTTTCCTTTTGCATTTTTGTTTGTGTACTGGTTTTCATATCTTGTATCGATCTGATCTATCAAATATTTTGAAAAATATAGTAATGCATTGCGCATAGCTTACAAACGACATACACAATAAGTTACATTTGGGGCATGAACACCAGAAGCCAATCACATTTATTTGCTAGTATTACATAGATATAGGACGATGTGGTGTGAGTGCCAAGTACGGCCTTCAACACGGAGCCTTGGTCATGCGTGTATATGTATTAAGAAAATCAATGATACTATTATCTGTAATCCATAAGAGGGTTTCGTTATTTTTGAATTGTCCGTTATCATTTTTGTATCTAGGATTCCTCAAAATCTATGTATTATCTATTTGTTATTGATCGAATTTGGTTTTCTGCTGTTTTTTTTCTTTCCTATTTGAAACTAACATTTCATTTTGCTATTGCTTTTAATTGTTGACCTCTCCAAATGTATTCAATCGAGGACGAGGTGTCTGTGTCTCTGGACATCAATCAAGCAATCAATGAATTAATCTTAATTAGATATATGCATATGTTCACGTTATGCAAACTGTCAATACATCAATCAATAAATCATCAAACCAAACAATAATTAATCAGGACACATACCGACCAACAAACCCACCATTTATGAAAGACTTAATTGACATTAAGAAAACATTGCATCAACCAATCAACCAAGCACATATGAAGTATACACGTACTACATATGAAGACTGTATGGATTATGGTTCCATTCAACTTAAAAATTAGCGATATGCTTACGTATCCAGGCTGACATTGTGTAGTATGTGTGCATGCGCGTTGATATGACATATGCTTTGGGCATTGGTAGCAGGTCACTGAGGAAAAAACAATTGTATACATTTTAACTTGATATTCAAAACGATTCGAAAAGAAACTTTTAATATGTAATAATATCAATGTAAACACTACCAAATCATGTGCGTGTAATACTTTTTTTCAAATAGTATAAATCAAATAAATACATTAGTTCACATAAAACTGCTTTTAAAACCAACCACCAATTCAGAGCATTTACCATGATTCTAAAAATATTCATTCCTTTTTGTAAGAAAAAATCTCTTTTGAACTTGTTGAAACTCAACTTTTAATCAATACCATCTTGAACTACCAAATAAATATTGACCTTTTTCGTACTTGTTATGTCAATTCAACCCATCTGTATTATTAATTATTATTTTTTAAATTTTTACTTTAATCGTGTACATCCAGACATTGATTTCACTACTTTTTATTGAAACCAACTTACGACTGCCTTGTCTAGCTGTGCTTGGATTTCTTTTTGCTGAAGCTATAATCATGGTAATGAGAAAAATAAGATCGTTTACACTTGGTTTCTTTAGACTTATTCATGGTTAGGGTACTTTGATAATTTACGTGCAATGAAGATTAAAATGGAGGAGATTTTATGATAAAAGTGTAAAAACTAAAACTGTATGAAATAGACAATTAGACAAACAACAAGTGTTAAACTGTTGTACCTGTGTATCTGTATTTAACTTATAAATTTACTTGGATTTTCTCCCTGTTCAAATTACATACAGTCTAAAGTTAAAGTTTTAAAACATTTATTAGATTCATAATCTATCCTGGATTTTTTCGCAAAAATTGAAAGAAGCTTCTTACAATCAAAAGATAGTACCAAGAAGAATATTTTTACTGATTTTTTCCTCATTTCAGTTGAGCCTGCGATTAACAGCAAAAGTAAGCAAGACACTGGATTCCACGAAACCCTTACGGTTTGTTCATACATTGTACTGCCTACAGTGTATAGATTATATTTTTTATTACTAGTATTTTACATGTTTAGAAAGAAAAAAAACTTGATCAAAATGTCTTACATAATAATTGTTTAAGGACTACTAATATATATTTCCTTACATGGGCTCGGAGGAATAGTTGGCAACACTGTAGTAGGTGGCAGAGGTTCATGATCGTTACACAGATCATTTTTACAGCAATATGGAGTAAGGTCAAATGCGGATCGACGTCCAAAGCTACTTCCTATCTTGCTACAAGACTATTTAAACAAACAGGAAAACAATATTGGTACAATGAAAACTCAGGAAATACACTCAGGGAGGTGTTTATTCTAATGCTTTTACATATGTTGATTAAGTGAATCAATTTCATATTTTACTGCTTTATTTTGTTTTTATCATTTGATGATTCAGTCGTATGATAGTAGTACATGTCTATCACATAATATCATATTTAATTGCTTTCCTTGCCCTGTTTTTTCTCTGTAATAGTGCATTTATGAAAGAAGTAGACATAAAGTTCATTCCAAAATTCGTTGTGCAGCATAATTGTGATTAGATTTTTTTTGATATGTAATGCTGTTTGAAGTTATTGACAGTGCATAAAAAATATGTATAATTACTTTTGAAAATCCTAATCAAATACACACAAAAAACAAAACAGATTAAGCCATATCACTATAATCTTCCAAGAAATCCATTATTAATCGATAACTTTGACAATTATCTTGACTGTTTCTGATCAGAACATGGTTTATCACATAGCTTCATAAAACCTATGTCCTTAAATCATCACATCGGTACAATTCATACTTAAAACAAAAACAGTTTTTTTTTCAGGGAGTTAAATCATAAGATATCTCGAAAAAGTAATGATATATAAAGGAGTAGGTCCGTTAAGAGCCCTTCTTGGCCTCAAAATCAAGCAGTTTTACATAATTGATAAAATGTAACCTTTTAGTTATTTATTAAATAGAATAGTGCTTCTGCTACATAAATACGGGCTATTTTCGACTATACAATGAACATTTATCGGGTACTGGCTCCTTAAAGTTTTGCTTAATTACTGAATTCTTCAAAATTCTAGCATTATTATAAATTAGTTGAATTTTAGACGGTTTTCGTGTTAAACAGAAGTGGCAGCATTCGTGTTCATCCTTAATATTGAATGAAAGTTATATTTTATGATAATACAAAACATATATAAAGGTTTAGGATGAACACGGATGCGGCCACTTTCATTTTTGACGAAAACCATCCGAAAAGTGACATTTTTCGTCATATTTGATTGATTTTTCATATTTGAGCTTGAATCATTGTGAATTGGATCGTTTTTTAATGACTAAACCAGTTAAAATCTTTCACATGAACTAATTGATTCAAATGAAATAGATACTTAAGTGTTTAAAAAGTGGTAAAAATATTTTGTCAGATGAACCTGAAATTAGAGGCCGAAATCGGTCCTTGCCGGACCTACTCCTTTACAATTCTAATTTATCGAAATAGGCAAAGATAAAAAAAATGTCATTGTTAAATGGTTAAGACGTTATTTACTTTTAAATGCATATAAGAAAGGATTGATGAACTGAAATGTGAAAATAGTAAGAAAACAAAATTGCCTTAATATATAGATCATTACACATCCTTATATCTATATGGCGTATCAAAGACTGATTAGTCTTCACAATTGTATACAGGAAATTACTCATACGTAAAACGAAAATATTTTCAGTGACTACAGAAATAAGAGATATTGATTCATGTGATAAGTAGTGATATACTAATTTTAAATCAAATCCGAACCTCACTTTCAACGACCAAACAAAACGTCATTGTTTGAATGTGAAGCATAATTTGCCTATACATACAACAAGGAACAGGTATGAATGATGATTTAATGTTCTTTTTATGATTACTCTAGCATGTCTTTAACACTTAATAGAATAACTCTTTGTATCAGATGATAGTTTTAAGCACCTTCTATAAGTAACATAATTCAAGTAACTGAAAACTATCAAAATGCTATATTCATAATATCCCCCAAAAATTGTTGGGTTCCTGCTCAATATTTTAAAGAATTTATTATACCTTTTCCAACATACACCCCATTTCAAATAGGGGCCAATATATACGACCTCCTTCAGATAAAGACTTCTTAATAGAGCATACCTGCAAATAGAAATTATCGATATCTTAATTTGTTAACTCAGAATGAAACATCCATCTAAAAGATTTGCTGTACTAATAAGTTGCAATTTTACTTATAATTGCTAAATTACTTTTTTGTTCATTCATTCTTGAGTCGTTTAATTTTTACCACTTTAAATGTCTTTTTTTTCCTTTTGCATTTTTGTTTGTGTACTGGTTTTCATATCTTGTATCGATCTGATCTATCAAATATTTTGAAAAATATAGTAATGCATTGCGCATAGCTTACAAACGACATACACAATAAGTTACATTTGGGGCATGAACACCAGAAGCCAATCACATTTATTTGCTAGTATTACATAGATATAGGACGATGTGGTGTGAGTGCCAAGTACGGCCTTCAACACGGAGCCTTGGTCATGCGTGTATATGTATTAAGAAAATCAATGATACTATTATCTGTAATCCATAAGAGGGTTTCGTTATTTTTGAATTGTCCGTTATCATTTTTGTATCTAGGATTCCTCAAAATCTATGTATTATCTATTTGTTATTGATCGAATTTGGTTTTCTGCTGTTTTTACTTTCCTATTTGAAACTAACATTTCATTTTGCTATTGCTTTTAATTGTTGACCTCTCCAAATGTATTCAATCGAGGACGAGGTGTCTGTGTCTCTGGACATCAATCAAGCAATCAATGAATTAATCTTAATTAGATATATGCATATGTTCACGTTATGCAAACTGTCAATACATCAATCAATAAATCATCAAACCAAACAATAATTAATCAGGACACATACCGACCAACAAACCCACCATTTATGAAAGACTTAATTGACATTAAGAAAACATTGCATCAACCAATCAACCAAGCACATATGAAGTATACACGTACTACATATGAAGACTGTATGGATTATGGTTCCATTCAACTTAAAAATTAGCGATATGCTTACGTATCCAGGCTGACATTGTGTAGTATGTGTGCATGCGCGTTGATATGACATATGCTTTGGGCATTGGTAGCAGGTCACTGAGGAAAAAACAATTGTATACATTTTAACTTGATATTCAAAACGATTCGAAAAGAAACTTTTAATATGTAATAATATCAATGTAAACACTACCAAATCATGTGCGTGTAATACTTTTTTTCAAATAGTATAAATCAAATAAATACATTAGTTCACATAAAACTGCTTTTAAAACCCACCACCAATTCAGAGCATTTACCATGATTCTAAAAATATTCATTCCTTTTTGTAAGAAAAAATCTCTTTTGAACTTGTTGAAACTCAACTTTTAATCAATACCATCTTGAACTACCAAATAAATATTGACCTTTTTCGTACTTGTTATGTCAATTCAACCCATCTGTATTATTAATTATTATTTTTTAAATTTTTACTTTAATCGTGTACATCCAGACATTGATTTCACTACTTTTTATTGAAACCAACTTACGACTGCCTTGTCTAGCTGTGCTTGGATTTCTTTTTGCTGAAGCTATAATCATGGTAATGAGAAAAATAAGATCGTTTACACTTGGTTTCTTTAGACTTATTCATGGTTAGGGTACTTTGATAATTTACGTGCAATGAAGATTAAAATGGAGGAGATTTTATGATAAAAGTGTAAAAACTAAAACTGTATGAAATAGACAATTAGACAAACAACAAGTGTTAAACTGTTGTACCTGTGTATCTGTATTTAACTTATAAATTTACTTGGATTTTCTCCCTGTTCAAATTACATACAGTCTAAAGTTAAAGTTTTAAAACATTTATTAGATTCATAATCTATCCTGGATTTTTTCGCAAAAATTGAAAGAAGCTTCTTACAATCAAAAGATAGTACCAAGAAGAATATTTTTACTGATTTTTTCCTCATTTCAGTTGAGCCTGCGATTAACAGCAAAAGTAAGCAAGACACTGGATTCCACGAAACCCTTACGGTTTGTTCATACATTGTACTGCCTACAGTGTATAGATTATATTTTTTATTACTAGTATTTTACATGTTTAGAAAGAAAAAAAACTTGATCAAAATGTCTTACATAATAATTGTTTAAGGACTACTAATATATATTTCCTTACATGGGCTCGGAGGAATAGTTGGCAACACTGTAGTAGGTGGCAGAGGTTCATGATCGTTACACAGATCATTTTTACAGCAATATGGAGTAAGGTCAAATGCGGATCGACGTCCAAAGCTACTTCCTATCTTGCTACAAGACTATTTAAACAAACAGGAAAACAATATTGGTACAATGAAAGCTCAGGAAATACACTCAGGGAGGTGTTTATTCTAATGCTTTTACATATGTTGATTAAGTGAATCAATTTCATATTTTACTGCTTTATTTTGTTTTTATCATTTGATGATTCAGTCGTATGATAGCAGTACATGTCTATCACATAATATCAGATTTAATTGCTTTCCTTGCCCTGTTTTTTCTCTGTAATAGTGCATTTATGAAAGAAGTAGACATAAAGTTCATTCCAAAATTCGTTGTGCAGCATAATTGTGATTAGATTTTTTTTGATATGTAATGCTGTTTGAAGTTATTGACAGTGCATAAAAAATATGTATAATTACTTTTGAAAATCCTAATCAAATACACACAAAAAACAAAACAGATTAAGCCATATCACTATAATCCTCCAAGAAATCCATTATTAATCGATAACTTTGACAATTATCTTGACTGTTTCTGATCAGAACATGGTTTATCACATAGCTTCATAAAACCTATGTCCTTAAATCATCACATCGGTACAATTCATACTTAAAACAAAAACAGTTTTTTTTTCAGGGAGTTAAATCATAAGATATCTCGAAAAAGTAATGATATATAAAGGAGTAGGTCCGGTAAGAGCCCTTCTTGGCCTCAAAATCAAGCAGTTTTACATAATTGATAAAATGTAACCTTTTAGTTATTTATTAAATAGAATAGTGCTTCTGCTACATAAATACGGGCTATTTTCGACTATACAATGAACATTTATCGGGTACTGGCTACTTAAAGTTTTGCTTAATTACTGAATTCTTCAAAATTCTAGCATTATTATAAATTATTTGAATTTTAGACGGTTTTCGTGTTAAACAGAATTGGCAGCATTCGTGTTCATCCTTAATATTGAATGAAAGTTATATTTTATGATAATACAAAACATATATAAAGGTTTAGGATGAACACGGATGCGGCCACTTTCATTTTTGACGAAAACCATCCGAAAAGTGACATTTTTCGTCATATTTGATTGATTTTTCATATTTGAGCTTGAATCATTGTGAATTGGATCGTTTTTTAATGACTAAACCAGTTAAAATCTTTCACATGAACTAATTGATTCAAATGAAATAGACACTTAAGTGTTTAAAAAGTGGTAAAAATATTTTGTCAGATGAACCTGAAATTAGAGGCCGAAATCGGTCCTTGCCGGACCTACTCCTTTACAATTCTAATTTATCGAAATAGGCAAAGATAAAAAAAATGTCAGTGTTAAATGGTTAAGACGTTATTTACTTTTAAATGCATATAAGAAAGAATTGATGAACTGAAATGTGAAAATAGTAAGAAAACAAAATTGCCTTAATATATAGATCATTACACATCCTTATATCTATATGGCGTATCAAAGACTGATTAGTCTTCACAATTGTATACCGGAATTACTCATACGTAAAACGAAAATATTTTCAGTGACTACAGAAATAAGAGATATTGATTCATGTGATAAGTAGTGATATACTAATTTTAAATCAAATCCGAACCTCACTTTCAACGACCAAACAAAACGTCATTGTTTGAATGGGAAGCATAATTTGCTTATACATGCAACAAGGAACAGGTATGAATGATGATTTAATGTTCTTTTTATAATTACTCTAGCATGTCTTTAACACTTAATAGAATAACTCAGATGATAGTTTTAAGCACCTTCTATAAGTAAAATAATTCAAGTAACTGAAAACTATCAAAATGCTATATTCATAATATCCCCCAAAAACTGTTGGGTTCCTGCTCAATATTTTAAAGAATTTATTATACCTGTTCCAACATACACCCCATTTCAAATAGGGGCCAATATATACGACCTTCAGATAAAGACTTCTTAATAGAGCATACCTGCAAATAGAAATTATCGAAATCTTAATTTGTTAACTCAGAATGAAACATCCATCTAAAAGATTTGTTGTACTAATAAGTTGCAATTTTACTTATAATTGCTAAATTACTTTTTTGTTCATTCATTCTTGAGTCGTTTAATTTTTTCCACTTTAAATGTCTTTTTTTTCCTTTTGCATTTTTGTTTGTGTACTGGTTTTTATATCTTGTATCGATCTGATCTATCAAATATTTTGAAAAATATAGTAATGCATTGCGCATAGCTTACAAACGACATACACAATAAGTTACATTTGGGGCATGAACACCAGAAGCCAATCACATTTATTTGCTAGTATTACATAGATATAGGACGATGTGGTGTGAGTGCCAAGTACGGCCTTCAACACGGAGCCTTGGTCATGCGTGTATATGTATTAAGAAAATCAATGATACTATTATCCGTAATCCATAAGAGGGTTTCGTTATTTTTGAATTGTCCGTTATCATTTTTGTATCTAGGATTCCTCAAAATCTATGTATTATCTATTTGTTATTGATCGAATTTGGTTTTCTGCTGTTTTTACTTTCCTATTTGAAACTAACATTTCATTTTGCTATTGCTTTTAATTGTTGACCTTTCCAAATGTATTCAATCGAGGACGAGGTGTCTGTGTCACTGGACATCAATCAAGCAATCAATGAATTAATCTTAATTAGATATATGCATATTTTCACGTTATGCAAACTGTCAATACATCAATCAATAAATCATCAAACCAAACAATAATTAATCAGGACACATACCGACCAACAAACCCACCATTTATGAAAGACTTAATTGACATTAAGAAAACATTGCATCAACCAATCAACCAAGAACATATGAAGTATACACGTACTACATATGAAGGCTGTATGGATTATGGTTCCATTCAACTTAAAAATTAGCGATATGCTTACGTATCCAGGCTGACATTGTGTAGTATGTTTGCATGCGCGTTGATATGACATATGCGTTGGGCATTGGTAGCAGGTCACTGAAAAAAAACAATTGTATACATTTTAACTTGATATTGAAAACGATTTGAAAAGTAATTTTTAATATGTAATAATATCAATGTAAAGACTACCAAAATCATGTGCGTGTAATACTTTTTTTCAAATAGTATAAATCAAATAAATACATTAGTTCACATAAAACTGCTTTTAAAACCCACCACCAATTCAGAGCATTTACCATGATTCTAAAAATATTCATTCCTTTTTGTAAAAAAAAATCTCTTTTGAACTTGTTGAGAATCAACTTTTAATCAATACCATCTTGAACTACCAAATAAATATTGACCTTTTTCGTACTTGTTATGTCAATTCAACCCATCTGTATTATTAATTATTATTTTTTAAATTTTTACTTTGATCGTGTACATCCAGACATTGATTTCACTACTTTTTATTGAAACTAACTTACGACTGCCTTGTCTAGCTGTGCTTGGATTTCTTTTTGCTGAAGCTATAATCATGGTAATGAGAAAAATAAGATCGTTTACACTTGGGTTCTTTAGACTTATTCATGGTTAGGGTACTTTGATAATTTACGTGCAATGAAGATTAAAATGGAGGAGATTTTATGATAAAAGAGTAAAAACTAAAACTGTATGAAATAGACAATTAGACAAACGTGAATATAAGACAAACAAGAGGCTCTCAAGAGCCTGTATCGCTCACTTGATTCTACTTGGGTTTTTGAAAGCATATAACAAATTATAAAATATGGCTAAAAGTAAGAACACAACCTCATAAGGAAAGGAACATTCAGGCTATGTTTAATATCATTCAAAAGTCCCCCACTGGCGGCCATTTTGAATGATGGATACGCTACAAAGTAACAGCACTTGGTCAGCACTTCATAAGGAACATTCATGCAATGTTTTTTTTTCTCCATTTAGTGGTTCTCTAAAAGAGGACATTTGAATGCATTTCCCATAGGTCCTATATTAAACTAAGTCCCCCTGGTGGCGGCCATCTTGGATGTTGGATAGGCTACAAAGTAACAACACTTGGTCAGCACCTCATAAGGAACATTCATGCCATGCTTGGTTTCATTCCCTTCAGTGGTTCTCTAAAAGAAGTCATTTGTATGCATTTCTCATGGGGTCCTATGTTAAACTTAGTCCCCTGCTGGCAACCATCTTGGATCATGGATCGGCTTAAAGGTAACAACTCTTGGTCAGCACCACATAAGCAACAGTCATGCCATGATTGGTTTCACTCCATTCAGGGTTCTCTAAATGAAGTCATTTGTATGCATTTCCCGTAGGGTCCTATGTTAAAATAAGTCCCCCGCTGGCGGCCATCTTGGATGATGGATCGGCTACAAAGTAACAACACTTGGTCAGCACCTCATAAGGAACATTCATGCCATGTTTGGTATCATTCCATTCAGTGGTTCTCTAGAAGAAGTTCAAAGTGTAAAAAGTTAACGACGACGACGACGACGGACGACGGACGACGGACGCCAAGTGGTGAGAAAAGCTCACTCGGCACTTCGGGCCAGGTGAGCTAAAAATAGATATATATATATAAGAGCATGTGTTTGTGCACGTTTACTTTTTAAATGATAGTAAAAATTTGGCAATGGCATTGTCAGTTTATTTTCGATCTATGAGTTCGACTGTTCCTCCGTTATCGTTTGTCCCTCTTTTAAGCAACTTGCTGCTTTATGTTTTAAAAAAAAATGAATCAATTAAACTATAATGAGACACACATCAAATAAAACAGCATTAACATTAAATCGTCTAGATTTATCTGAATCTGAAATGCCTAAAGATAAAAATTGCAAAGCATTTTTTTCTCAACGAAATAATTTGTTTTTAAGGATGTAGAAGTTCAGATTTATCAATTTGGTCATTTTTCAGACATTTTTCGTACCGTTCCCTCTAAATCAACATTAAACGACCAGACAAGATGTCATTGTTTGAATGTAGAGATATAATTTGCTTATACGATAACCATGTCTCATAGGAGAATATAACTCAATGTTTGCTCTCGAAGTATTTTTTTTTTATAACGTATTTATGCTCATGTAGAAGTGCAGACGTATTTATTAGATCATTTTTCAGACATTTCTCTCCACTCGTAAAGTTCCCTCATGCCAGTTCATAAAATGATACTAATACCCTATTTGATGTGTAAATTCGAGGATCTTTTGTATGCATGTATCTACATTTACAATGTATGAGGAACGCTATAAACCATAAATATTCTGAACTGAATCAGCTGCATTTAAAAAAAAACCTAAACATTGCTTAATTAACATAGGTCAACTTTGCGTGTATAAACTATGCATGGTTTCCTAAAATTTTCTGAATTCTTGAATGGAAAATTCATGACAATGTCGTATTAGTTTATATCAGGATCTTAAATTTTACTACTGTGTTGATGGGACCATTAAGGAACATTTGTTTGTGTTTCCTTTTTTTTTCTTCGTCCAAATGCAATTTATGATTATACAAATAATGTTAACTGTTTTACGAATAATGGAATTGGCTGATCAATCTCATATTTTATTTTAACAAAATTTTAAAATAACTTTTCAAATTCAGCTGTTTCTTTTAAGGTTTTTAAACTACAGGGATATAACTCTGTAAAGTACGCGAAACGTTCTAGTTACGATGTGTTGTTAAGCGAATATTAAGCGAATTATTCGTGTTGTTTATTCTTTAGTTTTCTATGATGTGTAATGTGTACTATTGTTTTTCATTTTTAGCCATGGCTATGTCAGTTTGTTTTAGATTTACGAGTTTGACTGTCCCTTTGATATCTATCGTCCCTCTTTTAAGCTTCTCGATGATCAAAATCGGTATTTGTCAAACTACTATATAACCAGTGTAATTTTTCTGACAAAACGGTTGTTCAAAAATTTTGAAATTTTTATATTTTTGTCAAAGTAAAAACATTGTCAAAAATTTAGGAAAATTAAACGAGCCAAATTTATTTTAGTGAAAGTGTTGGGTACCACCTTAAATAATATTTACTGTGCTTTTTAATATTGTATTGAAACAATCATGGCACATATACAATGTACCATGTCATTTATACAAGGAAATAATTATATTACGAATACCAAATAGCGTTCAAAAACAGTATGGCTGTAACTCTGGTTCAACCTTTTACTGTATTTTAAGGAAACATTAACATGGCTTGAAATACTATAATGATATTCAAAACAAACGACCTGATTTGTTCTTTATAAACGATAAAACAAATATGGTGATATATTTGAAACTTACGACAATTTCCACAATGCTTCTTACACTGTTTTGACATATATGGTTCACTGCACATGCCAGGTCTGATGAGTTTAACCCTTTCACATGCTGTTGTATCTACATCTTCGCATATTTCTGCCGTTGTTACACAAATTGCTAATGCTATAAAAATAATTCTACCAAACAAATTATACAAGTATATTCCATTTCACAATATGAATAAATGGATTTTGGTGGGAAATTCCAATTCTGATAATAACTGAAGAAAACAATTGCTCATACCTACCAGTATGTGTATCATTTTTACTTTATTTTTATGCATAAATTAAAGATAAATCAACCATCAGCCCGATGTTTCCGTTGTTTTCAAGTGTTGAGCGACTGAAATATCTTGACAAATTATGAATTGTAATTGAAGATTATTTTAAACATACTTGCTAGTATTGATTTATCTGAAACATTATTTACAGTAATCCTGACTGTTGAAAAGGGAATGCGTTATTATCCAGAACACGCAAGATCGGTCCCGATTATTTCAAATATTGTTTACTTTTTAAGTGTTGTGATTGACATGTTGTATACTGTTGTTTGTCTGTTCGACTGTTTTTATGACTTATGAAAAATAACGGGAATGCTCGTATTGTTCCTAAAGGTTAATATACCACATTAATTTCCTCAGTGTCTTTTTTTTTCCATATCTGTATCGTACGCAAGGTATCATAGTCATAATATTAAACTGTTTACCAAAAAGAAGAATTTTAAACATAATCCACATTCAACCTGTTCTATGCAAAAAATCAGTCACCACTCCGTGCTATATATATGATACCTTATCTTCTTATGTTACACGACTTTGATCTTCAGATAGATAACATATTTACATGAAGTTGTAATACCACCATTGATTTTCCCCTATTAGTCTTTGAAAAATTTGCACTTTTCAAAAAATTGTGCAGAATTTATCTTTGTTTCAAATAAAGAAATACTTGGCATGAGTAAATTTTTATCCTGTCCAGTTCTATAAAAAAAAATTCACATAACATTTCATTGCTTATAAGAAAATAACCATCATTAGAAGTTAACCAATCAAATTTCTCCCCTTGTTCTACGTGTGCACAAGGTTTAGTCACCATGTAACCTCAAGATTACCAAATTTTTTATACCAATCACAAATAAAAAAAAATAGTGTTTAAAATACCCAAGACATATGTTTATGACACAGAAATAGTTTTACTGCAATAAAAGGTAGGATTAATTACCTACAACGGTCAAATTCAAGGGAATATTTGTTTATACCTACTTTCGTATACAACCGGATGTGATATACCATGATTTGGTGGTATTACACCCTTATATCAAAGAAGACCCTTTTGTTCAATAAACTGAATGAGACTTTTTTCCTTTGTTATACTGGTTATTTTAAGCATATTTATTAAGTTTTGTCATAATCAGTTCAATAGTTTGAGAAAAATCTAGTATAATGAAAGACGACATCTACCAATATGTGTATCAATTTTCTTTATTTTTATGTATAAATTAAAGATACATCCACCATCAGCCCGATGTTTCCGTTTTTTTCAAGTATGTGTTGAGCGACTGAAATATCTTGACAAATTAGGAATTGTAATTGAAGATTATTTTAAACATACAAGCTAGTATTGATTTATCTGAAACATTATTTACAGTAATCCTGACTGTTAAAAAGGGAATGCTTTATTATCCAGAACACGCAAGATCGGTCCCGATTATTTCAAATATTGTTTACTTTTTAAGTGTTGGGATTGACATGTTGTATACTGTTGTTTGTCTGTTCGACTGTTTTTATGACTTATGAAAAATAACGGGAATGCTCGTATTGTTCCTAAAGGTTAATATACCACATTAATTTCCTCAGTGTCTTTTTTTTTCCATATATGTATCGTACGCAAGGTATCATAGTCATAACATTAAACTATTTACCAAGAAGAAGAATTTTAAACATAATCCACATTCAAGTTGTAATTCCTCTTCTATACAACAACTCATTCACCTCTCCGTGCTTTAGATGTTACCTTATCTACTTATGTGAAACGACTTGGATCTTTAGATAACAGGCCTAAATTTATGACCCCAATGGTTTATACTTGTAACAAATACTTCATTTAACCAGTTTCCAGACAGCTGCTATCTACTTTAAACATTAAAATAACAAATGCAAAAGTTTCCTTTTATTATAAATCGTATTATTAACCAAACTTATCAAGTGTTTTGGGAAGATAAATCCCATCTCTCTGGTCACTGTAATCTAAGAAGAAGAATGAATTTGCCTAAAATATACTCTAAGTCACACAAATTTGAACTTACAAAAAGCACTGAACGCCTTTTTTACATATTTATGAAACAAATTATAAATGCCACATAAACAAACTGTCGAATCTATGGAACGCCGCAGCTGTTTTATGTTGAACTCTGATATATTAATTTATGTTGTTTTATTATTACTTAATGATATCTTGTCTTTATGTAATATGGTTTTGACATTCCGTAATGTTGGTTTGATATGACTCAATATGGAATAGTCATCACTTAATGTTATTTCGATATAACCTGATATAATTTGGTTTTGATTTGATATAGGTTTGTCATTACTCAATATGGTTTTGTCATTACTCGATGTGGTTTCACCATTATTTGTATGGTGGTGGCATTGGTCAATGTAGTTTTAACATGTTTATTATTCTTGATATGTATGTGACTAGCACCTAACGTAATGTAGTTGTTGTGGTTTTGTTATTTCGTAATGACGATCTGTCTATATTTTGATATGGGCGTCACTGACATGTCTTATTTAAACGAAACGCGTGCCTGGCGTACTAAATTATAATAATTGTACCTTTGATAACTGTTTACACCACTGGGTCGATGCCACTGTTGGTGGACGTTTCGTTCCCGATGGTATCACCAACCCAGTTGTCAAAACTTCGGTGTTGAAATGAATATCAATAAGTTGATCAATTTTATAAATTTACTGTTTACAAAATTTTGAATTTTTCAAAAAACTATTGAATTTCTTATCCACGGCATAGATTACCTTAGCCGTATTTGGCATAATCTTTTGGAATTTTGGATCCCCAATGCTCTTCCATTTTGAACTTGTTTGGCTTTATAAATACTTTAATTAGACCGTTACTGACGAGTCTAATGTAGACGAAACGCGCGTTTGGCGTACTAAATTATATTTCTGGTACCTTTGATAACTCCTTAATATGGTTTTTATATAACGTTAAGATGTTTTGAAATTTGACTATTGTCATTTGACTTAACCTCATTGTCATGGTTCAGTGGTCAAAGTCTTTTTTTCTAATACTATAGGCCAAAGGTCAACTATATTCAGTGTATGGAAATATTTTATGATCTAAATGGTTTGCTGTTCATGCCTGCCTTGCATGGTTAATCTGATCTTGATCTCATTTCCATGGTTCATTGGTCAATGTTTAGTTTTCTTGGTTTATATTACGGTTATGTGACAGTTGTTATAAAGCTTTATATTTAGGACTATCAACATAATATCCATGATTAGCAAAGAAGGCGAGACATTTCAGCAGTGTCGTTCATATCAATACATTACTTGGTGTAATCGGTATGCGTCTTTTTGTTAAGTTTATTCAATTGTATTTGGTGAAAAGATAATGATGAATAAATAAATAGCTTGATATAGTTTTTTGCAAATGCCTTCAAAATAAATATAAAAAACACCACAAAATGTCAAATTTCAGATCAACAAGATATCAATAAAATTTAAAGAAAAGACAAAAATATAGAGAACTAAATATTGGATGACAAAAAATTAAATTGAGATCAGTTTTTTTTTAAATGGTGCTGTTATTTATTCACATAAAACAAAGAAGGCATTTTGTGTCACTGTTTTAAATGTGCTGCATTTACATGATTTTGTATATGATAGAAAATATCTATTGTAATTGATTACTTATGAAATATGGTATAATTGTAATGTAATCGATTACATTTTCAAGTAAATATGTCATAATTTATCAATTACATTAGATTACTTTTTTTGAAAATAATCCACACAAAAAGCTAATTTTGGTGATCTTTTTAAAAACCTAAACTTTATCATATTAAAAAAAAATATTGACAAGTACAGTGTAACATGTGTACCTTTATAAAATAGCTATAGAAAAGTGTCCTTTCTTTATCAAAAATAATAACTTTCTTTTACAAATTTTAACCCACTGCCTAATTAAAAAAAAAACCTGAGCAAATAAGGACAAAATAATTAATATAAAAAATAAGATGTGGTATTAATGCCAATGAGACAACTATCTTCAAAAGACAAAGATGACACAAACATTAACAATTATAGGTAAACGTACGGACTTCAACAATAAGAGGTTTAGTTTTATTGTCTGCTGGGACATAATTGACACAGGTGTTAATCACTACTTTAAAAACTTTTAACAAACCATAGGTGAGCTTGGGTATTAAAATTGTATTGTCATAAAAGCAATATCAATAAAGTTTAAAGTGGTTGATTGTCATTATTTGTTTGAAAATATTTAGTACTTGATCTAATTAATATCCAATAGTATTATTGTCAGGTGAAAACACAAAACAGCTTTGTAACTTAGGACAGTCGTGAAAGTATATACATTTATCTTTAAATTAAAAAAAAACCAGTTCATCGTAATACCTATTGTTTACTGTGCATATAGTTTGTTATATTATGCCATATGTATACACTGTACATGTACTTGTGTATATTGATGAGCCGTAATGATCATAGTTAAAAAATAATAAGAATTAGACTGCACATATTATATGCGAATTTATTGACCAAAATTTAATCAATTTGTCAATAAATGAAATCTGTTTTTAACTTCCATTTTGAATTAAGTGGGCTCATATATTTATGTCGACCATCAAGGTCGATTTGGAACTAAATGTGTTCTGCATTCGAATTTCAATAAAATTGAGAATGAAAATGGGGAATGTGTCAAAGAGACAACAACCCGACCAAATAAAAAACAACAGCAGAAGGTCACCAACAGGTCTTCAATGTAGCGAGAAATTCCCGCACCCGGAGGCGTCCTTCAGCTGGCCCCTAAAAAAATATATACTAGTTCAGTGATAATGAACGCCATACTAATTTCCAAATTGTACACAAGAAACTAATATAAAAATAATTCAAGATTTACAAAGGCCAGAGGCTCCTGACTTGGGACAGGCGCAAAAATGCGGCGGGGTTAAACATGTTTGTGAGATCTCAACCCTCCCACTATACCTCTAACCAATGTAGAAAAATAAACACATAACAATACGCACATTAAAATTCAGTTCAAGAGAAGTCCGAGTCTGATGTCAGAAGATGTAACCAAAGAAAATAAACAAAATGACAATAATACATAAATAACAACAGACTACTAGCAGTTAACTGACATGCCAGCTCCAGACTTCAATTAAACTGACCGAAAGATTATGATTTTATCATATGAACATCAGGCACAATCCTTCCCGTTAGGGGTTTAGTATCATACCATCATAACATATATGAGAAGCACATAACCCGTGTCATGCCAACAACTGTTTTTAGAATAAATGTCTTTAGTTCCGACGCAAAGACCTTATCAGTGACTCAATATTAACGCCAAAATATGCAATCTTTAATGACTTGACAACAGTATCGTAATTATATCCCTTCTTAATCAGTCTATTTAAAGGTTTTGTAAGTTTCTGAGGTGAATACTGACACCTTTGTGCTTTATAAAGAATATTTCCATAAAAAATTGGATGTGAAATACCTGAACGTATAAAAAGTCTGCATGTTGAGCTATATTTACGAATGATGTCTTATACCGATTATAAAAATTAGTAAAAGTTTTGACTAGTTTGTGATATCGAAAACCCTGGTGTAATAATTTTTCAGTAATACATAAATTTCTCTCGTTAAATTCTAAAACATAGTTACAAACACGAGCGAATCGTACAAGTTGAGATATATAAACACCGTAAGATGGTGACAAGGGAACGTCACCATCTAAAAACGGATAATTAACGATAGGAAATGAAAAATCATCCCTTTTATCATAAATTAAATAATGTAAATTCAGCAGGATAAATTTCATTAATATACATACTGAAGTCGTCATTATTGAGAGCCAAAATATCATCCAAATATCTAAAAGTATTATTAAATTTGTTTATCAGATGTTGTTTTGATGGGTCTTTGCTTATTTTTGTCATAAATTGTAACTCATAACAATACAAAAAGAGGTCCGCAATAAGTGGTGCACAGTTAGTCCCCATTGGAATTCCGATAATCTGACGATATACGGAATCCCCAAAGCGAACAAAAATGTTATCTTTGTGAAAGTATTTGGTAAACTAATATTAAATTAGAGTTCATATCAGAAATTTTCAAACAAGAAAAAAAAAATGCATTCAATGCATATAATTGTATAATAAGAGCTCAATCTCACAACGAGATATTGGAGAGGCAATTTCCTTTAGTAAACTGTTAACAAAATAACACACTCGGTTATTCAAATTTGTTATGTAGATGATACAATTCATCACACTAAACAAGGTCCCATCATTATGAATACTAGTTTCAAGATTTTTCATTCAAGCTTTACATTTTCTTATTTTCATCTTGTCTATCAAAAACTGTTTTCATATACATATATATATATATATACATAAATTTGTAATCAGTAAGTAATCATATAAATGTAATCTTAAAGTAATCTAAAGGTTATCATAATTACACCTGTTTTTGGCAATGTAATCGATTACATTACGATTACCTGAAATCAGAAATGGCATGATTACTGATTACATAGGATTACACTGCAAAATGTGATCGATTACAGTGGATTACGATTACCGATTACGATTATCCCATGGCTGGTCCCTTTAGTATCTTTCGTCCCTCTTCTATAAAAAGGTTATTATTTTGACTGTGTAAGAATTTCACAGACATTATAACGCATACAAAGCTCTCAAAGATATTTCACAATTTTTCAACTTAATTGTTCCCTTGGTTGCTTTATTTAAAAAAAAAACACATGTAGGTAATTGCCAATGAGACAATTCTACCAAAGAAACCAAATGCCACCAAACATAAAATAAAAAAAGTCACCATATGTTCGTTTTCCTTTGTTTGTTGTTGTTAAGGTGGAGGGGCAGAGACTAAAGGAGACAGTCTTATAAAGCCGCTGTGTTTTGTTTGTACATTGTTGTTGGTATTTGACTGTTTTTTTCATTTTAACATGGTATTGTTAGTTTGTTTTTGACGTATGTTTGACAATATGCATAACATTTAGCATATAAATCAGGAATAAGATAAACACAAAGGATGGTGTACCACTATTCCATTAAATATTATTCCTATAACAAGATCACACATTTATAAATTCTTACAAAATTTATTCTTTTGGTGACTTATACACATGATAAAGAGTCGTTTGGTAACATGTATATATATATATTCCTAATTACCTTAATTGTTTTTTTCTTGTGTAATGATCCCTTTATCACAAATCTTTTCTGTGGATGGAAAAGCAATATCAACCAGGAAGCGTCTTTATCAAACTCTCATTGAATGACAAAATTATGTATGTGACTGTCCAAACTCAGGAGCCTGTAATTCAGTAGTTGTCGTTTGTTTATGTGTTACATATTTGTTTTTCGTTCATATTTTTTATGAATAAGGCCGTTAGTTTTCTCGTTTGAATTGTTTTACATTGTCTTATCGGGGCCTATTGTAGCTGACTATGCGGTATGGGCTTTGCTCATTGTTGAAGGTCGTACGATGAACTTTAGTTGTTAATGTTTGTGCCATTTAGGTCTTTTATGGATAGTTGTATCATTGATAATCATACCACATCGTCTTTTTTATACTTTCTAAACAAGAGACAACTCCAAAAGAGAATAGTAGACAATAACAATCAAAACCAAAGAGAAGAGACAACTACAATAGCTCAATGTAAACAAAGCTGTTATGTCTAGTTCATCAATTTCTCAAAGCAAAGTTAAATATGTAAAAACTCATTTTAGCACTTTAGTTTGATTCTGGTTGGTATTTTTTTCTATCATATACAAAATCATGTAAATGTAGCAAATTTAACACAGTGACACAAAATGCCTACTTTTTTATGTGAATAAATAACAGCACCATTTAAAAAAAACTGATCTCAATTTATTTTTTGTCATCCAATATTTAGTTCTCTATATTTTTGTTGTTTTTTTTTTTTTTTAATTTTATTGATATCTTGTTGATCTGAAATTTGACTTTTTGTGGTGTTTTTTATATTCATTTTCAAGGCATTTGCAACAAAATATATCAAGCTATTTATTCATTCATCATTATCTTTACACCAGATACAATTGAATAAACTTAACAAAAAGTCGCATACCGATAACACCAAGTAATGTATTGATATGAACGACACTGCTGAAATGTCTCGCATTCTTTACTAAGCATGGATATTATGTTGATAATCCTAGATATAAAGCTTTATAACAACTGTCATATTACCGTAATATAAACCAAGAAAACTAAACATTGACCATTGAACCATGACACTGAGGTCAAGGTCAGATAATCCATGCAAGGCAGGCATGAACAGAAAACCATTTAGATCATAAAATATTTCCAGACATCAAATATAGTTGACCTTTGGCTTATAGTATTAGAAAAAAGACCAAAACTGAAAAACTTAACTTTAACCACCGAACCATGAACATGAGGTATAGGTCAAATGACAATATTCAAATTTCAAAACATCTTAACGTTATATGAAAACCATATTAAGGAGTTATCAGAGGTACCAGAAATATAATTTAGTACGCCAGACGCGCGTTTCGTCTACATTAGACTCATCAGTGACGGTCTAGTCAAACTACTTATAAAGCCAAACAAGTTCAAAGTGGAAGAGTATTTATGATCCAAAATTCCAAAAGATTATGCCAAATACGGCTAAGGTAATCTATGCCTGGGATAAGAAATTCCTTAGTTTTTTTGAAAAATTAAAAATCTTGTAAACAGTAAATTTATAAAATTGACCAACTTATTGATATTCATTTCAACACCGAAGTTTTGACAACTGGGTTGGTGATACCATCGGGAACGAAAATTCCACCAACAGTGGCATCGACCCAGTGGTGTAATCAAAGGTACAATGATTATAATTTAGTACGCCAGATACTCGTTTCGTCTAAATAAGACTCGTCAGTGACGCCCATATCAAAATATAGACAGATCGTCATTACGAAATAACAAAACCACAACAACTACATTACGTTAGGTGTTAGTCACATACATATCAAGTACTAATAAACATGTTAAAACTACATTGACCAATGCCATCGCCATATTGCATAATGGTGAAACCACATCGAGTAATGACAAAACCATATTGAGTAATGACAACCCTATATCAAATCAATACCAAACCATATCAGGTTATATCGAAATAACATTAAGTGATGACTATTGGTGTACATTTTAGGCAAATTCATTCTTCTTCTTAGACTTCTGTGACTAGAGAGATCAGATTTATTTTCCAGAAACACTTGATGAGTTTGTGTAATAACATGATTTATAATAAAAGTAAACACTACTTTTGCATTGGTTAATTAAAAGTTTTATAGTAGAAATAAGCTGTCTTGTACCTGGTTAAATGGATTATTTGTTACATGTATAAACCATTGGCGATCATACAGGTGTAATACCACCAAATCATGGTATATCACATCCGGTTGTATACGAAAGTAGGTCTAAAAAAATATTCCCTTGAATTTGACCGTTGTAGGTAATTAATCCTACCTTTTATTGCAGTAAAACTATTTCTGTGTCATAAACATATGTCTTGGGTATTTCTAAACACCATTATTTTTTAATTTGTGATTTTTATCGAAAATTTAGTAATCTTGAGGTTACATGGTGTCTAAACCTTGTACACACATAGAAAAGGGGGAGAAATTTGATTGGTTAACTTCCAATGATGGTTATTTTCTTGAATGCAATGAAATGTTATGTGAAATTTTTTTTATAGAACTGGACAGGACAATACTTTACTCATGCCAAGTATTTCTTTATTTGAAACAAAGATAAATTCTGCACAATTTTTTGAAAAATGCTTTAACAAAGAATAATAGGGAAAAGCAATGGTGGTATTACACCTAATATGGGAAGCTGTACATGCACCTATGGCCTTGTGAGTATCATCATGTGTTAAAATTTCTTAATATTTAAGAGAAATAATACAAAAAATGAAATATTCTGATTGGATTGAGTCTCCAAAACACATTTTATGAGAAAATTGTCCTGAAATAGGCCTGTACCATGAATAGTCAGTTGACAGAACAAGCATTACTAAGTGCATATATTTTTTTATGGGGGATGGTTATTTCTTATATTTTGCTATGATATTACATTTTCCTAGGTAATATACTTAAATAAATATATAGTAATAAGTGGATGAAATTATTTCTAATGTTGTAACAACAAGTTATTCTTCAAAAGAGAAACCGTTTATGTCCCTCTTTGAAACGCGGCGTAAATTTAATTTTTCCGTAAGGACTTATTGAAACATCCTTAGAGACAGTATAAGCTTTTATATGGATTGTTCATTCTGCTTAAATGCTTCAATTACTCAGTTCTTATATCATTTCTACCATAAATGAGTGAAAGTTACCCCATTATTTTTTTTTATTGGCCTGAGAAGTTGAAATTTTGAGGAAATAGGAGGTATAAATTGACCCAAAGAGACCTTATAATGGAGACAAAGAGGTTCATTAGTGGTATTTATCTTCCTAAAAGCATCTTGTGTATCATATTTAACTGTTTGTAGGCAGATAAGATAGATATTTGATCATTCATTGGTCCACACTCCATTCTATCTTGCTGCGGCTTGGTTTGGATTTGTAGAAGAAATTTTGCTCGAATCGCTGTAGATGTCGTCTTTCATTATACTAGATTTTTCTCAAACTATTGAACTGATTATGACAAAACTTAACAAATATGCTTAAAATAACCAGTATAACAAAGGAAAAAAGTCTCATTCAGTTTATTGAACAAAAGGGTCTTCTTTGATATAAGGGTGTAATACCACCAAATCATGGTATATCACATCCGGTTGTATACGAAAGTAGGTATAAAAAAATATTCCCTTGAATTTGACCGTTGTAGGTAATTAATCCTACCTTTTATTGCAGTAAAACTATTTCTGTGTCATAAACATATGTCTTGGGTATTTTAAACACTATTTTTTTTTATTTGTGATTGGTATAAAAAATTTGGTAATCTTGAGGTTACATGGTGACTAAACCTTGTGCACACGTAGAATAAGGGGAGAAATTTGATTGGTTAACTTCTAATGATGGTTATTTTCTTATAAGCAATGAAATGTTATGTGAATTTTTTTTTATAGAACTGGACAGGATAAAAATTTACTCATGCCAAGTATTTCTTTATTTGAAACAAAGATAAATTCTGCACAATTTTTTGAAAAGTGCAAATTTTTCAAAGACTAATAGGGGAAAATACACCTACATGTAAATATGTTATCTATCTGAAGATCAAAGTCGTGTAACATAAGAAGATAAGGTATCATATATATAGCACGGAGTGGTGACTGATTTTTTTGCATAGAACAGGTTGAATGTGGATTATGTTTAAAATTCTTCTTTTTGGTAAAAAGTTTAATATTATGACTATGATACCTTGCGTACGATACAGATATGGAAAAAAAAGACACTGGGGAAATTGATGTGGTATATTAACCTTTAGGAACAATACGAGCATTCCCGTTATTTTTCATAAGTCATAAAAACAGTCGAACAGACAAACAACAGTATACAACATGTCAATCCCAACACTTAAAAAGTAAACAATATTTGAAATAATCGGGACCGATCTTGCGTGTTCTGGATAATAACGCATTCCCTTTTTAACAGTCAGGATTACTGTAAATAATGTTTCAGATAAATCAATACTAGCTTGTATGTTTAAAATAATCTTCAATTACAATTCCTAATTTGTCAAGATATTTCAGTCGCTCAACACATACTTGAAAAAAACGGAAACATCGGGCTGATGGTGGATGTATCTTTAATTTATACATAAAAATAAAGAAAATAGATACACATATTGGTATATTTCTTCAGTTATTATCAGAATTGGCATTTCCCACCAATATCCATTTATTCGTATTGTGAAATGGAATATACTTGTATAATTTGTTTGGTAGAATTATTTTTAATTTCAATAGTATTAGCAATTTGTGTAACAACGGCAGATATATGTGAAGATGTAGATACAACAGCGTGTGAAAGAGTTAAACTCATCAGACCTGGCATGTGCAGTGAACCATATATTTCAAAACTGTGTAAGAATCATTGTGGAAATTGTCGTAAATATCCAATATTTCACTATATTTGTTTTAACGTTGATGTTGTTTGTTTGGAATATCAGTATAGTATTTCAAGCCATGTTAATGTTTCCTTAAAATACAGTAAGAGGTTGACCCAGAGTTACAGCCATACTGTTTTGCGTCTGCTATGAATATTATACTAAGTTGACCTTAAAAACACCCTTGGCTTTCAACTGTTGATTTTTTTTTGTATCGAATGAAGCTTAATTCTAAAATAAAATTGAACGAAAACGCTATCTGGTATTCTTAATATAATTATTTCCTTGTATAAATGATATGATACATTGTACTTGTATATGTGCTTTGATTGTTTCAATACAATATAAAAAAGCACATTTAATATTATTCAAGGTGGTACCCAACACTTTCACTAAAATAAATTTGACTCGTTTAATTTTCATGAATTTTTGACAATGTATTCACTTTGACAAAAATATAAAAAAAATCTAAATTTTGGAACCAACTGTTTTGTCAGAAAAATTACATTGGTTCGATGGTAGTTTGACAAATATCAATTTTGATCATTGAGAAGCTTCATATTCTCTTAACGACACAACGTAACTAGAACTTTTCGCTTACTTTACAGAGTTATCTCCCTGTAGTGTTAGGTAGTATTACCAATGTTATTTCAACTGATCGGGCGGAGCTTACGTTTTAATTTGCATAAGGACAGTCTATTTGAAGATGTGTGTGATAAGGATGATTACCGTTATAATTATAACTGATTTCTAATCACCTATCAGTGTCATCAAAGGAATTTACAAAAGAATGACTGGACACTTCATTGATGAGTTTATTCTGAAAAGTTATCTGAAAATTTCGTTAAAATAAAATGGGCAATTATGATATTTATCTATGGCACGCTGTTTTTATATTTATTCAAATTTGAAGATATCTTATTTATTTAACAAGATATCTTATTAAGTATTAAGATATCTTTAATATTTATAAGATATCTTATTTAATTTGAAAGACAATAGATATATCTATTAGTTTAAAAGATATCTCTATAAAATAATAAGATATCTCTATTGATTAATAAGATATATCTATTAATTAATAAGATATCTTATAAAGTATATAATATTTCTTTCTTCTTTATAAAGATATCTTTTAAATACATACTTTATATGATATCTTATTTATTTATAGAGATATCTTATAAACTAAAAGAGATATCTTATTTACTTATGGAGATATCTCATAAACTAATAGATATCTTATTAACTTATGGAGATATCGTATATATTAAATAAGATATCTTCATAACCAATTACATTAGATATATCTATAAGTTAATAAGATATCTGTAAAAGTTTATAAGATATCTCTATTAGTTTATAAAATATTTCTATAAGTAAATAAGATATCTCTGCAGGGTAATAAGTTATTTCTAAAAGTTTACAAGATATCTCTACTAGTTCATAAGATATCTCTATAAGTTGATAATATATCTCAATTGATTAATAAGATATCTTATAAAGTTTTTAAGATATCTTACTTCTTTATAAATATATCTTTTAAATAAATACTTTAAAAGATATCTTATTAATCAATAGAGATATCTTATAAAGAAGATAAGATATCCCTTTTATTAACTATATAAAAGATAACTTATTACTATACTATATATAAAAATATTAATTTTCGCGAAACATTTAGGTCACGGAAATTCCAAAATATGGCATCAGTAAGGAGAGTTGTGCAAATAATGTGAATACACAGAACCCCATCCAAATTATCTTTAGCTAAAAGTATTCATCATTTTCTATTTTATATGTACTAACAACATTCCATTTTTCTATAATTTCGATTAAAATATTCCAAAATCTGAGTTAAAAAAAGTCAAATGCCCAAAATAAACATTGTCTGATTGGTTGAAGTACTGTGGCGTCAATGATAAGCATAGCAAGCCTCGATGTAAAGCACACGCTTCACATGAATAAGGAGAGTTTTACAAATAATGTGAATACACAGATCCTCCATCCTATTTATATTTTGCTGAAAATGTTGCAATGTTCATCATTTCTGTTTTGATTTTGCTAACAACATTCCATTTTTTTCTTTAATTCCGATTTATATATGTGGAACCCGCAATAAAAATACATGTAGATGGCCTCAATGATTTAGACGCAACGCAAAAAATTTCGTTGACCCTGAATTCAACGGATCGATAATAGCATCATCACCATCAACAAAATGTTTACCGTTATCTTTGTGAAATTTCAGTTATATAGTTCTTTAATTAGAGAAATTTTGGTAAGTATTACTTATTAATGTTAAGGTTCTACTGATGTGCTTCTCTAGACCTTTTTGACGGTCCGTTTTATCCCATTTATCTCAATATTATCTCCGATGACAGTAATGTCAACCCGACCTATTCGTGTCAAAAGTGAAAATCGCATCGATTTATTGAACTAATTTCTTGTTAAACTGTGCATGCATTATTTCTGTATTATATGATAACCAATCACATTCACGTTGCATGTTTGCATGAAAATGGTCATGTATTAGTGAATTGTAAGGGCGATGCAACTTGGGGTCAGTGTGCGATCACGTGACATTATTATTTGTAAACAAATTTAAAACATGCTCCCTGCGTAACACGTGTCTGAATTATCCTTTCAAAGTGTTATGAATCTTTCAATCACTATTTTATGAAATATTTCTAGGTTTGCATATCAGTAGTCAAAGTGAATTAAACGTAGTTCTTAGTTGTGTTTTTTTTTTTATATAGAATTAGAAGGTAAATCTACATAAGGGGGTCTCATTGGGGGGGGGGGGGGTTCTGATCCCAGATCCCACTTACTGTTTTGTCAGATTCCCATATCCCGCTTACACTATGTACATGAGCAATTTTCATTTTTTTGTCATTTCCGGGGTCCTGCAGAACCCCATTTCCCGTTTTCACGACAGACCTCATTTCCCGTTTTCATGACACAATAATTTGACTTTCACGTTTCACGCTTACGAAAAATTGTCAATATTGGTCACGCTTAGACCCAATGAGACCCACACACTAGTCAGTATTTAACTTCACCCAAAAAGATGACTCAACTTCCCTCTATATTTAAAACCTGCATACTAATTTAAACAGCATTTGCTCCCCTTGAACACTATTTGGCCCCTTCCGTGTCATTTCCCTTTAAATTTGCTGAAAAGTCATACTTTAAGTCCATTTACAGTAATGGCTAATATTTGATTTTACCATCTTAATAATAATTTCAATTTTCATATTGAACACATTTGACCATTCAATATGAGTTCCCATGTATTTTTGTCATATATGAAGGAGGTTTTAGGTCATGTTTTCCTAAACACCTTATTGATATTTGTCTGTCTGGATTGTTAAAACCACAAAATCAAATATTGATGAATATGCAAGTTTTCAACAATCACGGAACATTAACAAAGATGTGTGTGAGAGGGTGAAAATTACCCTTCTGATGTACTGATATTTTTAGCACCCCAAGTGAGAATCTAACTCAGGACTTTCAGCACTGTAGCCATCGGTCTTAACCACAAGATCACGAACTCACATTTGATGAACTAATTTCTTCTATATTAACTGTACGTGCATAAATTCTGTATTATTTGATAACCAATCACATTCACGTTGCATGTTTGCATGATAATGGGTTCTGTATGAGTGAACTGTAGTGTATTGCAAAATTAATGCAAATTGTGACGTCAGTGCGCCTTCACGTGACATAATTATTTGTAACCAAACCGGCTTCTCATGTAATGTAACGGTTTATTTCGTCCTCTGTGATATTTTATCCGAGGATAATTTGTCCCGGTAATTTTTTTCCAGGCATGGTATTTCATTTCACAGGTTGATTTTTCCCAGAGGAGTGAAAATCTATCAGATTTCTGTGTTATGCGGATAGTATGTACGGGTATATATTTGCCGTATTATATTTCACAGAACCATGTGAAATAGAGTCCCATTAACTACTATGTAAGTTACTCTCAATCAATATATACCTGACTATAATTATAAAATGTTTACAAAGGTAAGCAACTGTCTAGGGCCAGGTAAGGGAGGGGGAAAATTAGTATTAGTACTATTTCGCAGAACGATAAACAGATGCATAGACAGACCAAGTTAGCTGATGACATATATGTAAGAAATCATTGAAGCTTGATGGGAGTGGGCAACCCTCTGGTCCATCAGAGCCCCCACACCTTTTTGAAAAGTTCTGGATCTGCCACTGAGATTTGAAGGTTTTCTTAGTAAAGATACCTTTAAATATCACAAACTGTGTGCCTTCCAGACCATAGTTTACATTTTTTTTCATATTTTGCCGTGTCAAAATGACCTAAATTTAAAGGACAGTATATAGACCCAAAAATGGTATATCACATTCTACACATCAAGATTTTAGCAGGAAAGACTGCCATTGGAGTTTTTAACCATTGTGACTTTTTAATTTGATCTACTCCACTAATTAAAGTCGTTGAAGTAGAATATTTAATGTAGGTTTGTCCACATTTTGGTATATATTAATACATGTTTAGAAATAATGTTGAGCCTGTTATAGACTGCAATATTTATTGTTTATTGAAAATAAATGGAATCAATTCTTTCAGAAAAGTTTAATTCTATGGAAATGTATCCCCCCTTTTATAAGTTGAAAAGGCTACATAGAGGTCAATATACAGTCTCCAACAGAAAACCAAAAAAGGAAAAATAAAGTGAATTTTGGAGAATTATTAAATGTACATGCATTTGAAATATTTAAGATATATTGTTTCAATTTTTTTAGTTCTAGGTTCCACATAACTACCATTTTAGAAAACGATTTCAATGCTAAGTCTATTAGAGGGATATTTGATTTTCATTGGTTGTAAATATGGAATCTTATTCAGTGGCAAAGGAAATAGACACTGACAAGTCTTAGATAACATTTTATATAGTTTTGAATATTTCTTCGTCAGTTGACTAAAATTAGATGGAGGTGTGTTCTAATTTCCAACAGAGGAGCAATCAACCTATATCAATATATGTGCATGAAGCAAATTGATAGTTGCTAGATACTGAATGATTATAACACAATAAAGTTTTAACCTGTGCATATATACTTAAAACAAGATAAAAAAAGTCATGTCTTTTTCAGGACTTCTGAATCCAATCATGTAGTATGGAATGTTATTGAGATATGGTTTGGGTGGATGGATGGTCATGAAGGACCTGTAGTACAAAGTATATCACTGGATTTAGCTCTTTGTCTAAGTGTATTATTAAAGTACTTTGCTTTGAGCTCAGTGCATTGTTATGCAATTCATTCTTTGTGAAATTAAGATTTGACAGACAACTCTAATGGACAAGGATTTGTCAAAGTAGTATCATCTCTATGTACAATGTAAGTATTCAGTGGATAAAAGCATTCTATTTTGATTTGAACCATACATTTTATAAAAAAAAAAGTGGGAACAAATTTACCGGACAATGCTAATCCCACTACTAGCAATATGATGCTAGGTTGTTTTAATACATCTGTATTGCCTGCTGATGACTCGGCCCTGAGTGTAAATGGTCCTTCAATTAGGAGGGAAAAAAATTATAAGGCCTATCCAGTCTAAGGGAGCTACCATTTGATTTTTATGTGGGGGCTAGGATGAAATTTGAAAAAAAAGGCAGGACAGGATTTTGAGTAAAAAAAAAAGGCAGAATGAGTAACTTGGCAAAAAAAAAGGCAGGATGACAATTGTTGTAAAAAAGTCAGGATAAGCTAAGAAAAAAAAGGCAGGACCGAATAGACTGAAAAATAAAAAGGCAGGACAGAGATTACAACTAAAAAAAAAAGGCAGGACAAATTTTTTCATCCTAGCCCCCCCATAAAAATCAAATGGTAGCTCCCTAATCGATTTCTAAAACTATACTTCATTGCACATGTTCAACATTTTTATACAACCACAAAAAATTTGGGGTCGTAAATTGGTATCCTGTCCAAAAGATGGATGGTTTCTGGATAATAACTTTATTATAAGTAAACAGAAATCAACAAAATTATAACACAACGTTTATAACCACAAAAGGAAGCTTGGGATTGATTTTGGGGGTTATGGTCCCTAAGGTTTAGGAATAAGGGGTACAAAGGTGCCCAAAACAAGCCTTAATCTAATGTCGGTTTAAAAAGTTGTGTATAAGTATTTCAATTGTTCTGAAATTGTACCACAATGTTTAATACCATAAGTAGAAGGTTCGGATATATTGTGTGGGTTATGGGACGAACAGTCTAATAATTACAGACCAAAAACAAACATTTTTGTAAATTCAAGACCCTTAATTGGAGTTTGTCCAGAATGGTTCTTGAATTACCTAATACCAATGCTTTATGAAATCTTCTTTGAAAATTGGAGTTATCTTTCTTTGTTCATTCAACTTAAATCAATTATACAATATACAATGCAATATTCACTTTATTACCAACTGATAAATTAAAGCAGTCATTAATAACCATTCAGTGATTACAAGCACTTTCTAGGGTATGCCCTTTTACAAATGGAAAAATTATACATTTTTTTAGTTTCTGATCTCTTAACTGAAGTTTGTCTCCTCTAAATGTTTCTCATTTCAGAAATTAAAAAGAAAATTTCTTCGGATATTTTTGTTTGAAAGGGTTAATATTCAACAGCATAGTGAATTGCTCCTAACCCAAAAGCAAAACAAATATTTTAAGTTCATTAGACCACATTCATTCTGTGTCAGAAACCTAAGCTGTGTCATCTATTTAATCACAATCCAAACTCAGAGCTGTTTCCAGCTTGAATGTTGTGTCAATACTAGCCCCAACTGTTCAGGCTTCGACCTCTGCAGTCGTATAAAGCTGGGCTCTGCGGAGCATCTGGTCCATTCATTTGTTTATTTTTCAATTTGTGTGAATTAACATAGTTACAGTAAATGCTAATTACTGCACTTTCATACCACAACAAATATTGTATTGGTACATGTATCACTCAAATGTGTATCCATATAACAAAAAAAATGAAAAGGAATAATTTTGCATTACCGTTTGAATACTATGACTTTTTAGATATATAGACATATTAAGACTCATTAGTAGATGTTGATAATATTGGCTTAAAATGCTTGAAATTCTATCAGATTACTTTTGGAGCAGTTATGAGTTTTGAAATTAGAAAGATCATATCATATGCAACAAGTGTACTAAGTTTCAAGTTGATTGGACTTCAGCTTCATCAAAAACTACTTTGACCAAAAAGTTTAACCTAAAACTCCCACTTTCATTTTCTATGTTCAATGGACCGTGAAATTGGGGTCAAAAGTCTAATTTGGCTTTAAAATTAGAAAGATCATATCATAATGAACATGTGTACTAAGTTTCGAGTTGATTGGACTTCAGCTTCATCAAAAACTACCTTGACCAAAAACTTTAACCTAAAGCGGGACAAACGAACGGACGGACCCACAGACCAGAAAACATAATACCTATCTACTATTGTAGGTGGGGGCATAAAAAATTTAATAAATAACACTCATAATGCTCAGATTGGTTGTCATCGTGCAACATAATTAATAACACCATATAGAAAAAAACATAGAACTCATTTTGTCATAAGACACTGTCAAACATCCATACATACTATCCACACTCATCTGTGTCCACACTTGTATAGTTAATAAGATATCTTATAAATTAATAGAGATACCTTATATTTCAAATAAGATATCTTATATATTTGATACGATATCTTTATAAACATTGTAATAAGATATCTTATTTAATATATATGATATCTTATTAAATAAATCAGATATCTCATTTTGTTATTAAGATATCTCAATTAATTTATAAGATACCTCAATTAGTTTATAAGATATCTTATTTAACTTAATAAGATATCTCGAAATTGAATAAATATAATAACGGCGTGCCATATTTATCAGCTAATTCAATTACTCGTAAAACAGTTGACATTTTTTGTATAATGATAAATGGCATTTGGACGAAATAAAAAGGCAACACAAAGAAATGTTCCTTGAATGGTCTCATCAACACAGTAGTATAAATTTCGATCCTGATATAATTTGTTACTACGTATATACATTGTCATGCATTTTCCATTCATGAATTCAGAAAATATTAGGAAACCATGCACTTTTAAAACACGCAAAGTTAACCTTAGGTGAATTAAGCAATGTTTGGGTTATTTTTTATAATGCAGCTGATTCAGTTCAAAATATTTGTGGTTTTGAGTGTTCCTCATACGTTTTAAATGAAGATACATGCACAAAAATGTTCCTCGAATGTACACATTAAATTAGGTATTAGTATCTTTTTATGAACTGGTATGAACTTTACGAATGACGAAAAGTCAGAAAATTGATCTAACAAATAAATCTGCACTTCTACATGAGCATAAATCCGTTACAAAAAAATACTACGAGAGCGAACATTGATTTATATCTTCCTATGAGACATGATTATCATGAAAAGTACATCAAATTATCATTCTTACTTTTTTGTGTGCGTATAACAGTGTATATAAAGTGCGAATCCAGTTAGTTCATTGTTACTGTTATATGCGGGTATGTCTATTGTAGAATAAAGGATCATTGGAAAACTGTATTTGTTAACGTTTTGAAAATATCAAGTTAAAGGATTTTAAGTTAAGTTTTAACATATTTTCATTGTGATATGTCTTTATAATATACAAACATAGCATTAAAGTTGAAATAAGTGTTATAAAAGCATCATAATATAGCATATCGATTATTGAAAGCGATCCATTTTAACTATAGATGCGATGAATTATCACTGTTAGTGCAGTCATTATTAATGTAGAATTTTCAAAGATGCGAGGAATTTTCATTGTAGAATTATGTGATAAATGCACTTGCAACAAACGAAAAAAACCTTAGTTGATGACTTTAGGATTTATGAAACATGTATTTTCAAATTGAAATACAAACTCCTCATTCATTCTTCATTTTCAGCCGAACAAAAATTTATCAATTTTACATAACTTTAATTATTGTATGCTGGTTCATATTCTGGACGCCAATCTTTGCTCCTTTATTATGTAATTCACTAACAAAACAATTACAAACTAGTCAAAACTTTTACTAAATTTTATCATCGGTATAAAGACATCATTCGTAAATATAGCTCAACATGCAGACTTTTTATACGTTCAGGTATTTCACATTCAATTTTTTATGGAAATATTCTTTATAAAGTACAAAGGTGTCAGTATTCACCTCAGAAACTTACAAAACCTTTAAATAGACTTATTAAGAAGGGATATAATTACGATACTATTGTCAAGTCATTAAAGATTGCATATTTTGGCGTTAATATTGAGTCACTGATAAGGTCTTTGCGTCGGAACTAAAGACATTTATTCTAAAAACAGTTGTTGGCATGACACGGGTTATGTGCTTCTCATATATGTTATGATGGTATGATACTAAACTTCTAACGGGAAGGATTGTGCCTGATGTTCACATGATGAAATCATAATCTTTCGGTCAGTTTAATTGAAGTCTGGAGCTGGCATGTCAGTTAACTGCTAGTAGTCTGTTGTTATTTATGTATTATTGTCATTTATGTATTATTGTCATTTTGTTTATTTTCTTTGGTTACATCTTCTGACATCAGACTCTTGAACTGAATTTTAATGTGCGTATTGTTATGCGTTTATTTTTCTACATTGGTTAGAGGTATAGGGGGAGGGTTGAGATCTCACAAACATGTTTAACCCCGCCGCATTTTTGCCCCTGTCCCAAGTCAGGAGCCTCTGGCCTTTGTTAGTCTTGTATTATTTTTATATTACTTTCTTGTGTACAATTTGGAAATTAGTATGGCGTTCATTACTACTGAACTAGTATATATTTGTTTAGGGGCCAGCTGAAGGACGCCTCCGGGTGCGGGAATTTCTCGCTACATTGAAGACCTGTTGGTGACCTTCTGCTGTTGTTTTTTTTTTGGTCGGGTTGTTGTCTCTTTGACACATTCCCCATTTCCATTCTCAATTTTATTCATCAAATATATAGCTTTTCAAACTTGTAACAAAAGCGATTCTCAAAATGTCATATTGTATTCTTCAGATTACGTTTCTCCTTGATTTTAACTTATATAGGGAATCACTGGAAGGTGACAGCAGCGGGCCCTCTTAGGCAGTCAGTGGGCCCCTACTTATGAAAAATTGTAGATATGCGAATGGATACTACAGCAGAGGTAAAACCATGCACATTTGGGTTATTGTACGCGAAATGCATGCTACAATTCATTTTTGTTGATTTTACACCCTTTGGAACTCTATGTGGGCTATTTCAGCAACTAGGCAAAAGAAATCCCCAAACTAGATACACGGTTAGATTCAGCATGTCAACGAATTCCAAATATTTGTATAATTGTTTATACAAACTTTGTAAATAAGATTGACATTTTTAAACAATATGAATAGGCATAGTTTAACCTGTATTTTTAATATTTGAATTAAATTGAGTGTTATCATAATGATTATCAAATAAAAAAAGCAAGCAAATCAACTAAAGTATTGCTCTACATGCGTAAAGAAATGAGCTGTACTAGATAAAATAAAATAAAATTATACAGTGAAAATGCACCGCATATACAATAATAATGATTCGCTCCACAGTGAAAATGAAAGAATAGTATCATTATTCGACAGTAAACATGACTAGCATTACGAAATCATCATAGTGGAATTTAGTTAAATATGAAGAAACTGAATGACAAAACATATTCTACGTTATACAACTTTAACAATTGTATTAAAATGAATATTTTTTACTGCAACAACATATAACCTGTTAGTTATAAAGCACCTGCACGATCTGTTCGTGAAATGTCCTAAATATTCACCTATTTTGGTATATATTTAACAACTGGATGGCTTTAGGCGCGATAAAACCCCGCTCGCATCTCTTACTTTGTTTTATTAGTAATATGTATTTCTGAACATATACATTTACAAAAATTAAAAAAAGTTCGTCTGTTTATGTATCATTCTACAGTAGACATTTATGGCATATACAGTAAAAATTATATTTTAGGATCCGCACTTTACATACACTGGTATAAGCAAATTACGTCTCTACATTTAAACAATGACATCTTGTCTGGTCGTTTAATGTTAATTTAGAGGGAACTGTACGATTTGAGAAAAATGATCAAATTGATAAATCTGAACTACTACATTATTACAAACAAATTAGTTCGTTGAGAAAAAAATGCTTTCAAATTTTTATCTTTAGGCATTTCAGATTCAGATAAATCTAGACGATTTAATGTTAATGCTGTTTCATTTGTTGTGTGTCTCATAACAGTTTAATTGATTCATTTATTTTTAAAACATAAAGCAGCAAGTTACTTAAAAGAGGGGCAAACGATTCCGGAGGAGAAGTCAAACGCATAGATCGAAAATAAACTGACAACGCCATTGCCAAATATTAACTATCATTTAAAATGTAAACGTGCACAGAGACATGCTCTTATATATATATATATATATATATATATATATATATATTTGTCTTATGTTTAGATTTGACTAATTGTCTATTTAACACAGCTTTAGTTTTTACTTTTTTTTATCATAAAACTCCATTCTAACTTTGAACGTACCCTTACAATGAATAAATCAAAAGAAACCAAGTGTAAACAATTTTATTTTTCTTATAACCATGATTATAGCTTTAGCGGAAAGAAATCCAAACACAGCTAGACAAGGCAGTCGTAAGTTAATTTTTCATAAAAATTAGTGAAATCAATGTCTGGATGTTTGCGATCACATTAAAAAATAAAAAAATAATAATGAATAGTATAGATGGGTTGAATTGACATAAAAAAGTACGAAAAGGGTTAATATTTAGTTGGTAGTTCAAAATGGTATTGATTACAAGTTGAGTCTCAACAAGTTCAAAGGTGTTTTTCTTATAAAATGGAATGAATATTTGTAGAATCATGGTAAATGCTCTGAATTAGTGATGGGTTTTATAAGCAATTTTATGAGAACTAATGTATTTATTTGATTTATACTATTTGAAAAAAAGTATTACACGCACATGATTTAGGTAGTGTTTACATTGATATTATTACGTATTAAAAATTACTCTTCAAATCGTTTTGAATATCAAGTTAGAAATGTATACAATTTTCGTTTCCTCAGTGACCTGCTACCAGTGCCCACAGCATATTCCAAATCAACGCGCATGTACGAATACTACACAATGTCAGCCTGGATACGTAAGCACATCGCTAATTTTTAAGTTGAATGGAACCATAATCTTTACAGTCATCATATGTAATACATGTAGACTTCACATTTCCTTGGTTGATTGGTTGATACAATGTTTTCTTAATATCAAGTCTTTCATATATGGTGGGTTTGTTGGTAGGTATGTGAACTGATTAATTAATTGTTTGGTTTGATGATTTATTGATTGATTAATGACAGTTTTCATAACGTGAAGAGATGCATATTTCAAGTTGATTTATTCATCAGCGAAACCTCGTCCTTGATAAAATATGTTGGGAGAGGTCAACAATTATCAGCAAAAACAAAATGAAATGTTAGTTTCAAATAGGAACGTAATTACAGCAGAAAACCAAAATCGATATGTAACAAATTGATAAGACATAAATTTTGAGGAATCTTAGACACAAAAATGATAACGGAGGATTCAAGAATAACGAAACCCTCGTATGGCCTACAGATAATAGTATCTTTGATTTTTTTAATACATATACACGCATGTAATACTAGCAAATAAATGTGATTGGCTTCTGGTGTTCATGCCTCAAATGTTACTTATTCTGTATGTTGCATGCTAATTTTATTACTACCACTTGGTCGATGCCTCTGCTGGTGGACTATTAGTCCCCGAGGGTACTGTATCACCAGCACAGTAGCCAGTACTTCTGTGTACTGGCATGAAACTACGGATTTTGCGTGTTATTAAAAAAATTGCTGTTCCAAAATATTAGAAATTATTATAAATTAAGGAATGTATCTCCCTCATGCAAAGCTCTGATTCCTTTCACGAATTGGGCTATACTTTTTTGAACTTTTGAATTAGAGCTCTTCATCTTTTATATAAGCTTTGGAGTTCAAATATTTTGGCCATGAGCATCACTGAAGAGACATGTATTGTCGAAATGCGCATTTGGGGCAAGAAAATTGGTACCGTTAATTTTATTAGCTATGCGTAATACATTAATATTTTTTTTTTAAATATTTGATAGATCGATATAAGATATAAAAACCAGTACACAAACATACATGCAAAATACAAAAAAAAGACATTTAAAGTGGTAAAAATTAAACGACTCAAGAATGAATGAACAAAAAAGTAATTTAGCAATTATAAGTAAAATTGCAACTTATTAATACAGCAAATCTTTTAGATAGATGTTTCATTTTAAGATTACAAATTAAGCTTTAGATAAATTTTATTTGCAGGTGTGCTCTATTTAGAAGTATTTAACTGGAGGTCTTATATATTGGGCCTCAGTTGAAATGGCGTGTATGTTGGAAAAGGTATAATAAATCCATTAAAATATTTATCAGGAACCCAATAACTTGGTCTAATTTTCATAAAATTTTGAAAAAAAATAAACTTGGCAAAAATGTAGCAAGAAATTTAAACCCAAAAATATACAGTAACAATTTTTTGGGGATATTATGAATATAGCATTTTGAAAAAAAAATAGTTTTGAGTTGCTTGAATTCTTTTACTTATAGAAGGTGCTTAAAACTATCATATGCTACAAAGAGTTATTCTCTGAAGTTTTATGTTCTTCTATAAGACATGCTTGAGTAATCATTAACAGAACATTAAATCATCATTCATACCTGTTCCTTTTTGCATGTATAAGCAAGTTATGCTTCACATTCAAACAGTGACGTTTTGTTTGGTCGTTGAATGTGAGGTTCGGATTTGATTTAAAATAAGTATATCACTACTTATCACATGAATCAATATCTCTTATTTCTGTAGTCACTGAAAATATTTTCGTTTTAAGAATGAGTTATTCCGGTATACAATTGTGAGGAAAAATCAGTCTTTGATACGTCATATAGATATAAGGATGTGTAATGATCTATATAAGGCAATTTTGTTTTTTTACTATTTTCACATTTCAGTTCATCAATCCTTTTTTATATGCGTTTAAAAGTAAATTACGTCTTAACCATTTAACAATGGCATTTTTTTTATCGTTGCGTATTACAATAAAATAAATTTTAAAATTTATATATCAATATTTTTTCGATATATCTCATGATTAAACTCACTAAAAAAAACTGTTTTTGTTTTAAGTATGAATTGTACCGATGTGATGATTTAAGGACATTGGTTTTATATAACTATGTGATACACCATGTTCTAGTCAGAAATGGTCAAGATAATTGTCAAAGTTATCGATTAATAACGAATTTTTTTAAGGACTATAGTGAAATGGTTTTGTATTTGTGTATATTTAATTAGGACTTTTAAACGTGATTATAGATATATTTTATACACGGTCAATTACTGTAAACCAACTTATTTTTGCGAGCGATGTATTTTCGCGAGTAGAAAAATAACGCGAAAATAAATCGTCGCGAATATGTAAACCTTGGCTCTTTTCTTATTAAACTTCATTAAGTAAATCAAAAAAATCGCGAAATTGAATAGCCGCGAAGTGGTTAAGAAAGGGTAAAACGCGATAAAAAATATCCGCCAAAATAAGTTGGTTTGCAGTACTTCAACAGCATTACTTATCAAAATATATTTAATCACAATTATGCTGCACAACGAAATTAGAATGAACTTTATGTCTCTTTTTTCATAAATGTACTAACACAGAAAAAAACAGGGCAAGGAAAGTTATTAAATCTAATATTATGTAATATAGATATACTGCTTTCATACAACTGAATCATCAAATGATAAAAACAAAATAAAGCAGTAAAATATGAAACTTGATTCACTTAATCAACATATTATAAGCATTAGAATAAACACGTCCCTGAGTGTATTTATTGAGCTTTCATTGTACCAATAAGTTATTCGTGTTTGTTTACAAAGTCTTGTAGCAAGATAGAAAGTAGCTTTGGACGTCGATCCGCATTTGACCTTACTCCATATTGCTGTAAAAATGATTTATGTAACGATCATGAACCTCTGCCACCTACTACACCGATGCCAACTATTCCTCCGAACCCATGTAAGGAAATATATTATTTAGTAGTTCTTAAACAATTATTATGTAAGACATTTTGATAACTAGTTATAAAGAATATAATCTATACAATGAAGGCAGGTCAATGTATGAAAAAATCGTAAGGGTTCCGTGGAACCCAGTGTCTCGCTTACGTTTGCTGTTAATCGCAGGCTCAACAGAAATGAGGAAAAAAATCAATAAAAATATTCTTATTGATACTATCTTTTGATTGTAAGACGTTTCTGTCAATTTTGGGGAAAGCATCCAGACTAGGTTATGAATCTAATAAATGTTTTTAAAACTTTAACTATAGACTGTATGTAATTTTAACAGGGAGAAAAACTAAGTTCATTTATAAGTTAAATACAAATACACAGGTACAACATTTTTACAATTGTTTTTTTTTTGATACTTTCTTTTGATCATAAACAAGCTTCTGTCCAAGTTTGATACAAATCCAAAAAAGTATAAGAAAGTAATTACAATCTTAAAAACCTTAACCACAGAGTGAATGTGTTGTTTCCTGGCAGAAAATTTAAGTCCATTTATAAGTATAATACGAGAAAAATGCAATTTTTTTTCTCCAAAATTTACTTCTGGATACTATCTTTTGATCATTAACAAGCTTCTGTCCAGGTTTGGTAAACCCAGGATAGTTTTAGAAAGTTATTAAAATTTCAAAAACTTTCCTCACAGAATGAATATTTGTGAACGCCGCCGACGCAACCGGAATGAACGATCGCTATGTCTCGCTTTTTCGATAATAATCGAAGGCTCGACAAAAATGACTACTATGTTCATTTGATTATTTCTACTGTCACTTTCACATTTTGGTATTGTTTATTAATCCGTGTTGAAGATCTTATTGTTAAGTTTTATGCGAAATCAACACGACGTCAGAGTTTGTATTCCGATATATACAAAGTATGTTACCCTATCAGTCGTCTTAATTTGTAAGCATACGAAGTGTATTCACACCTTTCAAAGCAAAAATAAAAAAAAACATGTTAACTACAAAATATCAACAGACACCTCCAAAACAAGTAAATTTTATTTCAAAGACTATGAACATAGCAACATAATGGTTTGTTAAGCAGGCTAGACATGTCATCTTAATGTCTGTGTCCTTGATTTGTAATCTTAATCAACTAATCAGATTCAAACACTGGTTAGTTACTTTTGCCTACACTTGTCACTCTGATAATTCTATCGATTTTACCATTATGTATATATACATGTTTATAAAATACGATAATATTAGGTAACCATGTTATTTCAACTATTTTTCAAATGTGTATTATAGTCTGTCCAAGTGGATTCCAATATGTCAGGGGGTCGTGCTATATGGTAAACTTAACCACAATGACATGGTTAAAGGCACAGGTAAATGTGATGGAAGTAAATGGGTTACTATCTTTACTTTTCTTTTTACATAGGCGGTAATGGTAACGTTTTCTTCTGTTGCTCCGTTCATATCTTTACCTTGGATATGTATGATAGCTCGTTTCAAAGCTGTAACATTTATACATATGTAGTAAAATTTTAGCGGTACGAAGTGAGATTACTTTTTTCGTAAATTAGCATACCCCGAACACCATTTCGTGATTCGGCTCCTTGTGGTAAAATATCCCCTCTATAACACAAGAAGTTCGCTTAAAATTTAATATTTTGAACATATTTAATAGCTTTAAAGTTTTTACACATTTATTTTCTGTTCCTCTACTTTCCCAATCACCACAAATAGTTAAGCTTAGTCATTTGTAAAAAATAGAAACATGTCCAATATCACTATACAGGGATTTTTTTATTCGTGACTTTTGATTTCCTCATTTCGAGGAGCATTAGGGATGTTGTCATAAATAGTGTGCTGTGCATTCATCTATTTTCGTGGGAATCGATTTTCGGGGATTGAGGAAAAAATAGGTTTTCGTGTATATAAGATTTTGAGGTTTTGCTAATCACTACATACAAACCCTACATACATTTTTTTCGTCAAACATTTGTTTTCGTGTCTAATCTGTACCCACGATTCCACGAAAATTGGTATCCAACGAATGATAATGAATACAAAGCATAACATGCATAAATGACAATATTACGTGATAAACTATCAGGACAGACAAATTCATAAATGATTAATGGTATAATGGTAATAAATCTACACATTTTTAATTGTGCTTTTTCACTGAGTATGGTTTATCAACCTTTTTGAAAATAACAATGTTAGAACAGATTTCACATAGTAAGCATTAATCATGTTCTCCCATTTTCCCCATTTCTTTTATATCTTAATTTAATATAACTTTCGAAGAAAACAATATGACTCCTCAAATGACCTTTTGACGTAGAAGTAAGTGACTATATACAATGTATCATCGTGCGGCCTTTGACAAAGCACAGAGCCAAAGCTACCAATTAATTTTTTAAATAACCAGATATCAGATGCTATTTCAACTTTAATGATCGACAGTTCTATATTTTCAGTGGGAAATTCAGTGAATTGTTTTTGTACGATTTTCAGATACATGTTTAAACATAGCACTATTAATTAAACAACATTTTATTATCAAATGTGTCTTTCTTCGTCTTTTAAATAGTATTTTTAATCCATGTTGATGCGGTTTTTTATGTTTTTTTTTGTGTTAAAGTATTTTTCAGCTAAGGAACATCATTGTATATTTCTTTTTTGCATTAGGGTATTAGGTAAAAGCTCTATAACTGTAACAATATGAGTTCATATTGTTTATTTTGCTCGTCTAGTGTACTGTGGTTTGACTTGATGAATTGAAATGTATGGACGTGCTGTATTTTCTTGATTTGTTTTTATTTTAGGACTTTTGCCTAAGTCACGGTGCACATTTAGCGGATTTCACTAAAAGATATCAGTTGCTACCTGTAATACAAAAAGAAGTAATACCACTTTCATTTGATTTTTTATTCTTTGGTATGAGTTTTTCTAATTGCTGTACTTTATATTTATTTTTTAACGAAGTCTTGTTATATACATGTAATGAATAGCTGCATTAATTAGTTGGTGTTTTCTTTTGTTGTATAACATAAAGATAACTTTGGAACAATTTAAATATTTTGACTACTGTGGATTCCTTTTTTTCGACGGATACTTATTTTCGTAGATTTCTTTGGTACAGGTGAACCACGACATTATTTGTTCAATGTATGACGCATGTTCCATAAGCTTGTATGCAGAATTTGACAAAAACCACACAATTCAATATCCACAAACCTAAAAGTGTGTCTTCTTGCATGATCACTGGTACACACGACATAAAATATCCAAAGAGTGCGACAAGTACATTGTTAAAAAGACTCATAAGATAACAATTAAAAAAATAGAAAAAATTAAAATAAATCGAATTCAAAAAAAGATAATACCTTGATTCAAAAGAAAATTTAAATGTAGCAGAATTTGATGAGACTGTTATCAAAGTGAGAGGGTTAGCGCTATAGAACCAGGTTTAATTCACCATTTTCTACATTTGAAAATGCCTGTACCAAGTCAGGAATATGACAGTTCTTGTCCATTCGTTTTTGATGCGTTTTGTTTTTTTGATTTTGCCATGTGATTATGGACTTTCCAAATTAATTTTCCTCTGAGTTCAGTATTTTTGTGATTTTACTTTTTATGATTAGATAAACAGATGTCAAGAACAACTCTAAAGAACACAAACAACTAAAAAGCACAAACACAAAGCAACTGGATTCATTTTTATGAAATCCAGTAGAGTAAATATACAGTACTTAACAAAATTATGATTGCCAATGAGACAACTATCCACAAAAGACCAAAATGACACAGAATACATGTACTTAATAGTCACTAATTGTGAGTATAGGTTTGTACACGTTTTTACAGAATGATATAAGTATTCCGTGTTTCAACATTTCTTTGTAAGCGGCGCTTCATATGAGAATAAAAACAAATCAAGATAAGAAATACATTCTCTGAAATATAGTATCAACTGGAAGAAATGTATTTGTTTTGTATGCACTGCTGGAATCGGACGTTTCAAAATTTAAAGCATCATGGGTAATTTCATTGTTCGAACCCCAAAGTGAAAATAACGTTACGTCATTGGTTTAATTTCTATTGTATATAACGTTTTAAACCAATCAAAACGCTATAGTGTACGCTTTTGAAAATATTACCTAGGATGCATTAGATTCTGAAACGGCCAATTTTGCTACATTAAAAGGAAAAATATTTTCTACGTATTTCCCACCTCCATTATAACTTTAGCTGCGCGAAAGTAATCCTTTGCAAACACGGTACGCAACAATGAGATACGATGTAGTTGGATATTACTTCACCTTGAACGTTCACATCCCACAAAAAAAAAAAAAAAAAAAAAAAAATGATGCACACGAACTTAATATGTTATTAGCTATACAACCAAAGGAACATAATAGATAGAGCAAAAACATCAAATTTAAGGCGAAGTAGGTAACAAATAATTTAAGACAGGTATGATATAACCCGTATCATTATTGAAGCATTGCCTACGGACAAACGCATACAAACATGGAGTAGGAGTCCTCTAGTAAAGAAGTCTGTGGTACCATTGACTTTAAGTTTGATGAGATACATGAAGGTGCATTTAGGATAGTCCCAATATATATTAGCATGCATGTTGATATAATCCTAATACATTGTCTAATTTTACTCTATATCAGCAACAAAATTCATTATGAATGAGTATCTACAGTATTTGTAGTTCATTTCACGTTTTGTTCATTGACTTAATCGACCCTTCTCTAAATCCTTTAAAAGTATTTTGAATTTTGTTAACTCCTGATGGTATTTGACTCTCGTGTAAAAACTGTGTAAATAAACATCACAAATGACTAAAATAAATCAAACAAACATGCAAATAAATGTAACAACGACACAATTGAAAGACGCCAACAAAAAGGTGTTGTAGATGAAAGTAAGTTTAAGAAAGAACAAAAATTCAAGTTTCAAATAGAAACTTTAAAGAACAAATACCAGCTCAATAGAACATATTGCATTACTGTGCACTACTTTGTGGTGTACATCAATGTATTTGACACATATTTCTTTTATAGTCATAAACCTTTCTCGATATCAAACAAATTTAACACACAAAAATGTTTATTTATTCAAATTCATCTTTTTTTCAATTTTAGATCCGCAATGTTGGATAGATGCTGTATATTCTGACAGCCAACACCACTGGATTCGCACAGTTCTGCATTAGTGGAGTATCGATATTTTTCCAAATTAGCACATAGTACTGGTAAAACATCAAAGTGTGCATTAGCTTCTTATGCTATGGCTCTCACTCCGTTGGTTTTTGAAGTCGATGTTGATTGCAGTCGAAGTTACATTCCGTTATGTGAAGTTAATCCGTTTAATAACATTAAATAATCGTCTTAATGATTATTACGAGAATATCACGAACGATTTTTTTCTCTTCTTTTTTCTTTATTTCTTTACCAAGTTATACTTTTTTCGACAAGTTTTAAAATTAGTGTGTATTGACACGTGCTTCAAACGAATGGCGTCACCATTTTTCACTTTCCTTTAAGCTTGCTATTGTGACGAATATTATAAGGTGATCAGGCTTAATGACGTCACATAACTGATAAGATTAAAAAAAAATAATGGATACATTTTGTTAACAAAAAAGTAAACACTTCAGAGGGACACATTATGGTTCGTGTTGTGTATTCTATAGTTTTCCATGTTGTGTCATGTGTACTATAGTTTGTACTGTTTGTCTTTTTCATTCTTACCCATGGTGCTGTCAGTTTATTTTCGGTTTATGAGTTTGACTGTCCCTCTGTTACCTTTTCTTCCTCTTTTTTACCGTTGTAAGTCATGCAATACGATTTTTGTCCAAATACAACTATATTCTTAAATATAATGAGACTCCTTTTTTTAATTAAAATAAAATCTTGACAGAAGAAATAACCCCATTTAATCAAGTATTTGTATCTTTATCACTCACAGAAAGCAGCAAAATATATTTAGTTTTCAAATAAATCATCGTTAAAACAAAGAACACGCTAAAACAATGAAACTAGTAATTGGGAGAAACATAAATGTCTTTAGTAAAATAAACAAAACGAGGATATCTAAAGCAATCCAAACCTACGGTTATACTGATAGAATACTATACATTTCAGGGATGGTCTCATTGGGACTTTATAAAGGAAGATGTGGTGTAAGTGCCAATTAGACAACTCTCCATCCAAATAACAATTAAAAAAAGAAGTAAAGCATTATAGGTCCATGTACGGCCTATAACACGGCGCCTGGGCTCACACCGAACAACAAGCTATAAAGGGCCCCAAAAACAACTAGTGTAAAACCATTCAAACAATCATAAAAAGTTTTTTTTGTGTGTAATTCTTGATCAAATCACAATAGAACTGACGTGTACAAGTTGTATATGTGCATTGTTATGATGGTATGATACTAAACCCCTAACGGGAAGGATTGTGCCTGATGTTCTTATGATGAAATCATAATATTTCAGTCAGTTTAATTAAAGTCTAAAGCTGGCATGTCATAATAATAGTCAACCAATGAACATTGCAAAAAGGTGGGTTTTTTTTCAAGCAACGTATTACGTTAACCAATTTATATAATTGCGATTTACATGTTAGTAGTGTGAAAACGGGAAAAAATATGTCAGTTGTCTGTAATTTTCGATCATTGTTTTTACAACAATAAAAGTCTGCTGTTTCTATTTTCTTGGTTGGTATTTGAAGTTCTAGTTTTAGAGCCTGGTCAGTTTTTATTTCATTTTTGAACTTGATTAGGCAAAGTGTATTAAATACTATTTTGCAGCTAGTTTTTTCTGCATTGCAAGTCCTCACATTTGTTGATCTTTCTACAAATATTCAAAAACTATTTCGGTACTAAGAAATTCTGAGCACACTATTTTCAAATTTGCTTAGTTTAAACATATTTATTCATCATCAATACAAATATTTAATCATACAAAATACACAATAATAACAGTATTCGGAAACAAGCTCTATATACAATGTAGCTTAAAAATTTGCTCAACATGATATTTATTGTATAAATCAACGTATTGTGTTTTCAATGAAATATTGATTTCAGAATAAGTTTAAGATGATATTGATGAAAACCTTGAAATTAATTTTCGTAAAAACGACGAATTGGCGTATTCCAGTGACGGATACATCCAACAGAAGATCATGTTTATGTTTTTCATGAGTGATTTTCGAAGATCTCGTGTAATTAGCTAGCAAAAATGCTTGCTATACTTTTAGGGATTAATATTATAATGGACTATCTTCATATCATCGACTTTTGACACCAGATTTTACATATTTTTCGATAGTTTACCAACGGAGTAGGTCCAGTAAGACCCCTTTTTGGCCCCAAAATATAGCAGTTTTATAAGATTGGTAGAAAAACCATTGTCCTGTTCCCAAGTACCTTTGCCTTTTGATAACTTTCTTGAAGTACCTATGACTTGTGATATCGTTCCTGAACAATTGTCCCGTCCCTAAGTACCTACGACTTTTGATAACTTTACTGAACAATTGTCCTGTCCCCATGTACCTTTTATTGAATCTTACAAAATTTCATCTTTTAACATTTAACATACTTTCAAACACGCTCATTTATGCCCACGATATCACCAGTGTGTTCTTGTTTGTATAAAAGCAAAGTTTAGCTACAACTACTTTATTTTTATTACGGGAAAGCATGACGCAGTTCTTATTCTAAAATTTGTGAAAGGTACAACGTATATGGTATCACCGATATCAAAATCAACGGAAAAGTTTCTAGATATCGAACGTTCCATCATTAGACTGCATGTTTTATATAAATACAATGTCTATGTTGTTCTTCTTGATCCTAAAGTAACTTCCAGAAGAATCACACGCATTGACACCATAACAATATAAAGTTCTGGTTTATCGCAAGTGAAAATTCCTGATGATAGACTCTCAGTCGTATTGGAGATTCCCTCACTTGCTCTGATGATACATAACTGCAAAAGGAAATCCCTTAAAGTATGATTGAAGCTTATTTTTTTTTCTAATATTTGTGTTTTTGCAGGGAAAACCTTTTTTAGGAATAAAGAGGCTATTTATTTTTCAATATTTCACGGCAATTACTTAAAGTATGCTTTAATGATTGGTATTCGTATGTTCAATTCTCCTTTGTACTTTCACCTGTATCATGTAGTTACATTTCTCTGATGAATGGTGTTTCTAGGAAATATTCAATTTAAAAAATCTTAAAACATATTACTAGTGTTGTTCCCTAGTCTTAAAACTATAAACTATGCATAAAAATTACTAAAAAGTTTTATTTCATTTAACTATATACTTATTCATGAATCTATAATCAGTGGTTGTCATTTGTTGCTGTATATTGTTTGTGTTCATTGGTTTTTATAATTGGTATCTTGTTGTTTCACCTCAGGTTATTGTAAGGTTGGATCATAAAGATGTTTACCTTGTATATGTATGTATGTGTCTTTCCTTAGTCGGGAACCTGTTATTGTGTTGTTGCCATTAGTTGGTGTCTGAAATATTTGTTGTTATTTGTATAATATAATTGTTTTATATCATGAATTTGTTTTAATTGCTTGCTTTAATGTAAGATTTTCCTCATTTGAAAGCTGAACGCTGATATTTAGTTCCTAGCATCTACGTCATTTTATTTCAAGTATTGAGTTGTCTGATTTGCAACCACATTTCCTTATGATATAAAGTATTTGAAATGGAGTAATTAATCTAGTTTACTGACAATGGCAAATATAGCTTGCATCTTAGTCATGTTAGAGTAACAATTAATCTAAATTGAAATTACCTTTTTCGCTTTCTTTCTTTATTTAAGAATACAGTTTACTCTTAGTACCGTTGTGTTGATGTTCTAATTATAATTGGTCTAGATGTTTATTTGTTTAATTTTGTATGTATTCAAATGCTCTCAAACTTTCCCTCGTCGTATTGCGATTTTCCTTTGCAATGAGTTCAGGCATGATCATGGAGTTCTGAATTTGGTTAATGGACAATGTATTGTTCGTGACGTAATTGTACATTGCTAACAAATTCTGACTCCTGGCTTTACTTGTGCTTTTCCATTCGTTAGACTTCAAACATAAGGTTTGAACCTTCTTTTGCAGAGAGTATACTGTCTGAATTTCGTTTAATGTCTTTAGGTGTTGCAAATCATTTACTTCTTGATGAAGTAGATGTAACTGTGTTTGAGTTTTGTTTCCAGAATCATGGTAATTTGCTTCCGATGCATTGTATTTCAGTTCAATGTCGATCATTCTTTTAGATAATTAAGCAACTGTCTCACTTCGATTTATATAATTATTATTAACCGGTAATCCAGTAATCTGTTCCAACGACGTTAATCTACTTTCAAGCTGTGTTATGTAATTTTCCATTTGAGAAATTTTACTATCCTAAACAACAGAGCCTTGAATTTAACCAGTTCGGCAACTTTTTGTTCAAGCTGATATCGATGTTGTTTTTCGTTGGAAAAATATTCTATCGGAGTCAATAAATGTTGATTTGTTAAAACAGAACCACTGCTAAATTGTGGACCAATGGTACTTTTGTCGAGAAGAAAACCTCTATTGATCCAGCTATTTTTCATTATGCCAACAGTTTGTAAATAAGTAATTATTATAAGTACGTGATTTTAAGTAAGTCCGTAGAGAACTTGATTAAAATTAACGTTATGATCAAATTATATCTTTTTTTTACTTTAATTGACTTTTAATCAGCCTGTGGTAATGTCAGCCAAAAGAGAATTTTTAACACTGAAACTGTGCAAATACATTTATCATTTTAGTGACTCAATCATGTTTTATTTATCCAAATAATGGATCATAACTAACAGTTACTTTCATATATTTTGTAATGTTAACGCAAATAAAATCATGAATATAATGCTTTCCCAACAACATTTATAATTTGTAAATGTATTCAAGAGTCACTAAGGAATCATATGCCTCAACATAGTATAACAATTAGAGCTTTGAAAAAGTCTAGCTTTTTTAAACAGTTGACAGCGCTGTGCAGTACTCTACTTTTATGTATGTGAATGTTGCAAAAGTATTGGAAAGATGCTATAATCTCATGATAGATACTAGGATTGAAATTATATATTTACAGCAGACTCGTGTTTCGTCTTCACAAGCCCCATCAGTGACGCTAGAAAAAAAAACGTTTAAAATGCCAATAAAAGTACGAAGTTGAAGAGCATTGCTTAAAATTTTGTCAAATACAGCTACGGTAATATATTTTAGAGGTACAAGTATAACAGACTTAGTACTTCATAAATCTACAGGTTTTTCTACATATACACCCTAGTGTTTGTTTAATCAAAAGCGAGAAATAAAATCCCATCAGTTTGTATTATGCACACCTTTCGTCTTTTAGCCCTCACATCTTTGTACAAAGTCTCAAATTTGCTTATACAAAGTTATTTAGAATTATTAGACAAAATCAAGATTGACGGAATAAATAACTTTCGATTACGAAATGCTTAGGTGCAGTCGTTCAATATTTAAGCGAAAGAAAGAGGATTTTTTTTGGTCAATACATCCAACATGTCCAATATTCTGATTTGTTTGTTTATTATATGGTTTGAATTGGTGAATAGAATCTCTCTCTTGATTTTTACAATATTCAATTGGCTTCACCAGAGTAACACACCAAGTTAAAGACGAATACTTTCGAAATTGGGAAGTATTGTAGTTAAAGAATAACTTATAAATTCTTATTATTATTTGTCTATCCTGTTTTCCAATTATTTAAGGAAAGTATACTTCCTGCTTAAACGAGTTGATACATTGTAGTTAATGTTGAAATGTATTGTATTTGCATATTTTTATTGTTGACTTTTTTTTTACTGTTCAGCGATTTTGGTCTATTTATCAAAGTGTGGGAATATAAGATAGAGGATCTGGGGTTCCGTCCACACAGGACTAGACATTTCATGTGACTTGAGCTCGTTCGCTAATGAGTCATATCCGATAACATTTGTTATATAATGGTGGATTGGTAACTGTCTCTTATATGACACTAGAGCAGCACTACAATTGAAGTTAATATATATATATATGAAAATGCGGTGTGAGTGCCAATACTCCATTCTTAATAAGATGTCATGAATATTCATATAATTATCAGAACGAGGTTAAGGTCGTATTCTAGCAACATGGCCGATAAACAAGATCGCTTACAAGACAGTTGTGGAACACACGATTTAACGATCGTTCCACCAATAACATTTGGATTTGTAGAAGATATAATTAAAGGCAGTAGTCAGAACCTTGGAATTAAAGAAGTATCAAAGGGTTATAAGTACTTCAGCGAGAAGTACGTTACAAATATTACTGGTAAGTTATCGATTTTTGTTCAACTTCCGCCTTTCAGTTTCAGTGTTTATTTACATGTGTTAACTGTCAAAAAAAGTACTCTAAATACTAATGTCTTCCATCCATTTATTTCCTCAGGTTTTTCTCTATGTTTTTCGCTGAAATTAAGAATTCTTCAGGCGACTGTTCATATCCATATATCAACGAAATTACAGATCCCATTTCTGATGGGACTATGACTCCCTTTAAAAAGACATGAAACTTTCTACCTCCCACTACTTTTTATTCTTTACAAATATATACCAACATGTACAATTTCCATTTAATAAAAATAATTGAATCTGTACAAAGGATGAAGAGCTTCGTGTGTATGATGTGGCTGAAGTTACATGTATTTGTGACATCATGGAACCTTATAGTCCAAATAATCATGACATCTTGAAAGGCTATTATTTTTTTTCTTTGACGCCTTAATTACTCGCAGGAATGCATCAAAGCAAAAATGTAAAATAGCCTTCCAAGACGACATAATTAGTTGGACTAGGAACTTTGTTAGATACATGTATGTACAATGATGTATAAAAATTAAATGTGGTATGCCCATATGCCACAAACCCTCCTTAAACTATATTAATAAATTGAAACTGCTAGCATTTATACATTTTGTACATGCAAGTTTGATTACTTGACTTTAATTAATTAAAAACTGTAATACTGTTCAATTTATTGATACAATGTAATTAACACAGGTTTGGTACGAGTGTATACATACATGTACAGTAGATGAATATACATGTATATACGGAGTAACTGCCTGTAATTTGCAAGAACTTCTTTGTCTTTTTCAGTGCATAAAGTAGATAATGGATGCCTAGTGAAAGGGAAGTGCCACAGGTCACAGAGAAAGAATGAAAGCCCACATGACATTGAGGTATGATATTTGATATTAAATCAACATCTGAGAGTATATCTTTATTATTAAAAGAATTAGATAGACCAAAAAAAGTTCAATTGATGACTGTTTTTAGTGCGAGAATGGGGATTCATTAGATAATGACAATTCAAATTATAGTTATGTAAAAAGTTTAAGTTTTACTTATTCATGAATCATTTGTTACTGATAATCTGGTGTTTATTAAAAATAAATTTAATTGTCTGAAAAGTACAAGCAGATATATGAATAATTTTGATATGGACATTACACAAGGATTATTTTTGGCCATTTTTAATCTGGTTTCTTTTATCATGTTTATTTTTATTCTTACCTTTCAGTAGTTCTACAACGGCAACAGCTTATAATTATGATGCCACACAATGAAATTTAAGAAATCAATTGAAAGTGTTTCAGTTAATTTTTATTTCAATGTAAAATTATGTGATATTTCTTAGTATGTTAACACTAATGACATCTATACACAATCCTTGTTAGTATAATTGGCAATTACACCCATCTTTGATGAGAAATCGAGGTTCGAATCCTCGACAAGGAGTATAGAAAGTGTTAACTGCTCTTTTATGTTGTAAGCAATATTTCACTTTTGCAAAAATTCATACATTCATGACATTTAGAGTTTAATACAGCCTGGTTTCGAATAAAGCCAGTTAAGAACTTTGAGCTTTCAATGATAGAGTATTTTATGGTTTACTCCATATATAACATGATTTGATACTGTATACATCTCAACATCTTTCAGTAGTTTATTATTTTTTCTGTTTAATATTAATGAAACTTTTATATAGACTGGACAATTTTTTTTAAAAGCTTGCCACATTGCGTTACAGCTGTATGGACCTCTATATTTGATTTTGGTTGTGTTTGTAGTTTGTTTGCTGTCTTATGGTAATTTGTGTACACTCTACATCTCTGTTTCTTATATGTACTTATAAAACATTTAGTATATATATATATATATATATATGTAAAGGCATTTTCTGCTTGCAATTATGTATGCATGTATAACAATGATTATTTTTGCAGATCATTTTATTGGATGGACCTATTCTACAGGCGAGTAAATGCTCATGTGCAATTGGAAAATTGGGAACGTGTGGCCATGTAACTGGTTTATTGTACAGCTTAGCTCATATGAAGACAAGTAATTACAGATCTATACCATCTGATGTTTTAAAGACTTCATTGCCACAATCCTGGCACATGCCCAGAGGTGAAAAGGTAAAGGGAAATACAGCAGATGATGTTATTGTGGTAGGCTATGACATAAAATCACCATACAGGCAACCAAGAGGATTAAGGTCAACCCTCTACAACCCAATTAAAGTACCTCTGCCACCTGTCTCTGATTTATGTTCTGCAATAGCAGACATAGATAACACCTGTCTTTTGTTGTCGGTCTCTTCACACCACAACACATCTACATGTAACATGATTGAGACCAGATTTGGAAAATATCCGAAAGGATTACCAATTAGCTACCAGCAAAAGTTATCTAGCCATTTCATTCTGAATGTCTTAGATGCAGATTTCCCCCTTTTGCCTATTGAGAACCTGATGGTCAATGAATTGAATCCAGTTTTAGATCAGAAAAAGTGCACCAGCTTGGACTCTATATGTGTAACTGCTGAGGAGAGCCACAACATAGAAGAAATGACCCGTCTTCAGAGTGTTGATCCTAAGTGGCATGCTATCCGTAAAGATAGATTAACAGCATCGGTAGCTGGGGATATCGTAAAAAGAAGAGCTGGTTTGTACATGTATATAGAAAAAATGCACACATTTGCCACAAGTTAAAGAACCTTTCTTTAAACTATAAAATTCTAATGATGTCAACAAGATAATTTGTAAAAAAAACAAAAAAGTGACATTTATCAACATTTATTTATTACTTCATTGCATTGGGTGTCATGAAGTACATATACATTGTACAATATATAAATATAAAAGGAGGGTCCATATGCAAATCTATATATATAATTATTCAAACATAAATTATTATAAATATTGAATTGAATTGAGTATACTAATAATTGATTTACATTAAAAATATTTGTTTAATTATGATATAAAACAAATAGCATACATGTGCAATGCACACTTGGAAAGGACTTGTTGGATAGAACATTGCAAATTGTATGATAATTGTCAACTTAAAAACTTCGCTAACATAAAAAAACCAAACAAACATATATCCATGGATCGAACAATGATGAATAGTATCCTAATGTTAAAAAACTATAGATAAAAACTCTAATCTACTGTTTACAAGTACATGTAGACACAGTTAATATTATTTTAATAAAATGCTGAATAATGAATACCAGACATTGTTTCATTTTTTCAGATAATGATCCTTTAGTTGCAAGATTAAAGACAATTCGTAAAGTTGTAACAGAAAGTATGAGACATGGGTTGTTGTTTGAGGCTGTAGCTGCCAATGCATATGCCACGGTATTTAAAATTACTATTTTATAGCCTATCATACAGTTCTTGTAGTTATATATAATAATACTTCTTTACTTTTCACCATAAATTAATCCAAAGTATGTTTTATTTACGGCTTAAAGTTTGTGACCTAATAAGGTAAACATTTATGTGATAGAAATGAATTGTACTGCATGTATTGTAATACATTTTTAAGTGTACGAGAGTGTGCATGGGGTTTACATATTGGAGAATAATAAGCTAAATAAACATTAAAATGAATACAAAAAAAAGAAAAGAAATAATTGGATTGCTTAAGGTGGTACCTAACACTGCAGGGAGAAAACTCAGCTAAACGTTTTAATTAGGTTGTGTTGTTTAGGGAATATTAAGCTTCTCAATGATCAAAATAAGCACTTGTCAATATAAATTATCTACGTTCATATCCGTAGATATGGATATTTTGACACCCTGAAGTACCCCAGTACATCATGAGTAATAATTGACAAAAACAATAGAGAATAATTAACAACCAAAAATTTAAGATTGCAGGGAAAAATGGAAATGTACTGAAATGAAGGACTACTCTTATAACTGTTTCAACAAATTGTCTAGATGAGTGATTAAGTACTGTTGAAATGAATTAGATAGAAAAATTAAATGAATTCAATTACATTTCTGTTATTATTTCTATTTCATTCGACTTGTAGCTTTTTATACCATTTTTGTGTTTCTTCCAGCTTCAAGATGACAGTGCAAATGTGTACCCTTGTGGCATAATTGTAAGCCCATTCTCTCCTCGGCTGGCAGCAAGCCCAGACAGAAAGGTATATAACCCATTAATGGTGCCACCTTATGGGTTATTGGAGATCAAGTGTCCTGTCAAGCAGTTAGAGGAATGCAGCTATCTGACAAAAAGTGATGATAACACCTGGAAATTGAAAAGGAACCATAACTATTACCACCAAATTATAATGCAACTGGCTGTTACTGGGTTAAAATGGTGCCATTTTTATGTGTGGCGCTCAGATGAAAGCCATCTTGAGTGTGTAAAATTTGATGAGAAAGTGTGGAAAGACATGAAAAGCAAATTGGACATATTTTACTTCTATCATTTTATTTTTAAAAAAATTACTGATCTTAATTTGTATTTCACAATCAACAGGACTTTTAGGTGTTTTTACAAAAACATAATATCATTTCTGTTAATTAAAGAAAAGAGTGGGGTTTAAAACTTTTAAATAACTTTTATAAGATGGGTAAGCAAATAAGTTTCAATATTCACTTGTTGAATAATATATATTTTAGAAAAAAATAATTCAACTTTGAATATTTTATTTTGGGGAGTGACATTGAAATACAACAGTATTGGCACACATTTTTCCTGTAATTAACTTTTTACAAATTGAAAGGGCTTCTTCCACCAGGTTTTAGATTAAAATGGAATGTATGATGTGGGGCAGGAGGTACTTGAGTAAAACTTGATTGCATTTTGTTTACAATAGCTTCAGGAATAAAGTTAAGGATGAATGTATAGAAGTCCTGCAATTTTATAGTTTATCAATATATATATATATTATTTCTATTTCATTCGACTTGTAGCTTTTTATACCATTTTTGTGTTTCTTCCAGCTTCAAGATGACAGTGTAAATGTGTACCCTTGTGGCATAATTGTAAGCCTATTCTCTCCTTGGCTGGCAGCAAGCCCAGACAGAAAGGTATATAACCCATTAATGGTGCCACCTTATCGGTTATTGGAGATCAAGTGTCCTGTCAAGCAGTTAGAGGAATGCAGCTATCTGACAAAAAGTGATGATAACACCTGGAAATTGAAAAGGAACCATAACTATTACCACCAAATTATAATGCAACTGGCTGTTACTGGGTTAAAATGGTGCCATTTTTATGTGTGGCGCTCAGATGAAAGCCATCTTGAGTGTGTAAAATTTGATGAGAAAGTGTGGAAAGACATGAAAAGCAAATTGGACATATTTTACTTCTATCATTTTATTTTTAAAAAAATTACTGATCTTAATTTGTATTTCACAATCAACAGGACTTTTAGGTGTTTTTACAAAAACATAATATCATTTCTGTTAATTAAAGAAAAGAGTGGGGTTTAAAACTTTTAAATAACTTTTATAAGATGGGTAAGCAAATAAGTTTCAATATTCACTTGTTGAATAATATATATTTTAGAAAAAAATAATTCAACTTTGAATATTTTATTTTGGGGAGTGACATTGAAATACAACAGTATTGGCACACATTTTTCCTGTAATTAACTTTTTACAAATTGAAAGGGCTTCTTCCACCAGGTTTTAGATTAAAATGGAATGTATGATGTGGGGCAGGAGGTACTTGAGTAAAACTTGATTGCATTTTGTTTACAATAGCTTCAGGAATAAAGTTAAGGATGAATGTATAGAAGTCCTGCAATTTTATAGTTTATCAATATATATAATGATTCAATATTGTCCATGATTTGTGGTTTAAAAAAAAACCTCACTTAATTTTATAACAGTGTATATATACTCTGTTGAATGAATTTCCAAAGTTGTTTTTAAAGTTTTATAAAGAGAACAATTATTCTTTTGTAACCTTATCATCAATGAAAACAACTATTTAAGTTTAGTCATTACAATTTTTTTTATAAAGTTAAATTTAAATTTCAAAATTAATGTTTAATTCAGGATTTTATACTGCTTGATGCCACTCTTTAACTAGAGGACCTTTAAACAAGGTCAGCATGTTTGCCACAGTCCAAAGCTGGTTGATAGTACCAACCATACTTAAAGGAATTATATTATCAAAGAGATGATATTCCTTTACCCTGCGAATATGTCGCTCAATGTGAATTCTTAATTTAGCAATAGTTTGAGTTTCCTCCACTTCCTGTCTGCTAAACTGACCATGGCTCATAAGGAAAGGTGGAGTGTTTACTGTTATACCTGTACCGTCTAAAACTTTGTTAAGTACAAAACCTTTATCCGCCATAATACTATCCCCACTCTCCAGTAGATCAATTAAACCACACAGTTTTGTGATTTCTACATCTGACATTGAACCAGTGTATAAACTAGAAACAAAAGTTAAAGCACCATGAGGTGCAATACCAACAAGTCCTTTCCAGGTATGGGAACTCTTATATGAAGAGTAACATTTTGAGCCAAGTGCAAGGGATGAGGGTCTCTCTGTTTTTATCTCGGTACAATCAATGACCACTCTAGTACTTGGATACAACATTCTAAAAACAGCTGGCATTTTAGCTTCAATGTTATACTTATTCGGCCATATATTAAAGCTACCTAATACAAAATATAAAAAATTATACCAGGTAATTATCTTACGACTAACTGTAGATATATGACAATTAAATCGTACCGCCAAATCCTGAGTAAGGAGTCCACACTTTAGTCTACATAAAAACATAAAGAGTTCATCAATGAGTAACATATTTCTTTGTCTTCCAATAGTTGCATTAACATTATCTACAGATTTATAATAATAGCTTGTCATTGAATTAGCAGCAGGTTTAATAAAATTAAAAAATGTAGTGAACATGGACATTGATACAAATCCAGTATAAAACAAAATCATTGAGTCATCTTTGGTAAATCTGAAAATGCCAAATCTTTCAATTTGTAATTTATCCTGTAGCTGCTTTATTTCTTCCTCTTTTTCCTGTAATTTCTTTTCCAGTTCAATAACTTTTGATGAAGAAATTTCATCAAATGCACTGCAAAACAATTAACATTCATGAACATAAAAGTATCATATATATATATATATTTATAAGTATATTATGTACGATAATGGCTAAGCAACGGTATTATTCTCATAAATATTGAAATCAATTGGTGATAAAATTTGATTAAAATGAATAGTTTTGGTTATGTCTTTTTATTTAGATGATCATGAGAACTGTATTAGGTTTATTGATATATTATTTGAAACAATATATATAACACAACAACCACTGAATTTGCATAAGAATACTGAGTGTCTGCAAAAGTTTCTGACAGTGACACATCAAGTGTATCATTCTTTAAATTTATAATTGGAGACTGCATATGAATTTAAAGAAGCAACACAAAAACTAACATGTTTGAGAACTTTCTTGAGATAGTATTGGAAAGTACTATATATATACATAATATACCTTGATTCTATTGAAGACTCCAACTGACCAGCAGATGTGTAACAACAGATTTTTAAGATCCCATACCGTAGTACTTTGATGATCCAGCATCTCTCTATCCAGCAGCAGTACATGATGTAAATTAACTCATTCAAAATAATTAATTACAATTGCAAACTGATTATAAAGAAGCAGTTTGACAACTGAATAATCATCTTGAGAATGATTTAGGGTCGTGTTTAATTTCAGCTCATCAAACTATAAATCATAATCTATCACAGAATTCTGATAAAAAAGACTGAAAAATTTAATTATTCTATACATCATTAATGCAAATCACATTTTATATTGTTATACATTATTTTTAGTATATACAAAATGTATTTGAGAGAAAAAAATAAAAATAAATGAAATAAATATAGACAATACAGCAAAAAATCTGACCAGCAGATATGTTTTTGTCTTTATCATCATGATTATAAAACAATATACATACATTGTATCATACGCTATGTGTACAATGAAATAATTACCATAAGCTTAGATCTTCATCTGGAATGTCTGGAATTGGTTCACAACCTAGATCTGCAGCATTATCTCCAGCTTCATCATCATGTCTTGGCCTTTTCTGTGGCACTGGGTGTTTAAACAGTTCCCTCCGCGGTGTTACTTGGTTCGACCAGTCAAAGATCGACGGAACACTTTCCGCTTTCAGTGTCTTCCTTACAGTAGTCCAGTCGAATTGTGAAACAATTGCTCAGATTGTGGTAAAAGCATCAAACTTTGCAGAGTGTTAGTTTAGGTAATAACTAACATTTTTAGCTATGGACCCAATTCAGAAAATCAAAATGGCGGCTCTGGGCGGCCATTTTGAAATCATGTCCAAAAAAATTAGAAAAATAATTAGAAAAAATATAAAAAATATGTTTCTTTACCAATTTTGATAAACTTTCGTATTTCTTATGACAAAAAATATCAACTGAGGACTTTTGAAGTATTTAGTGGCCATCTTGGATGGTGGCCATTTTGAAAACGTTAATTTTCAAATATATCATTATTCTCTATCCTAAATTGTTTTTTGAATTAATACTAAGTTTTATTTGCAATTACAACTAGTTTTGCAAACCATTTATTTTTGACTGTTAATATTGGATATATTCACCAAGTGCTCAAATAAGCCATGCGTATGTAAACATACGCATGGCTTATTTGTTTTTCGTTCATTTTTTTACATAGATAAGGCCGTTAGTTTTATCTTTTGAATTGTTTTACATTGTCTTATCGGGGCCTTTTATAGTTGACTATGCAGTGTGGGCTTTGCTCATTGTTGAAGGCCGTGCGGTGACCTATAGTTGTTAATGTTTGTGTCATTTTGGTCTTTTGTGGATAGTTGTATCATTGGCAATCATACCACATCTTCTTTTTTAAATAGTTTTACAAATAAATGTATGTAAAGAAATACGTAAATTCTTTTAATTGCAGTTACTTTTTTACAACCAAAAAATGTGTATATGCAATATGAGTTATGACCACTGTATGTTGAAAAGGAAAACTGCGTAGTTATTAAAATTACTGGAGCTGAAAAAAATAATAAAAAAATTGACTGGAAAGAATTCCTTAACGCGAAGAAGGACACGTGAGGATCTACAATGCCAGGCAAATACAAAAAGAGCAGACATAGACATTTGAGCTGCCGTAATCAGTCATTTGTTTGGAAACATACAACTGTTCTAATTTGATGAAGGCTATGTAATGGGAGAGTAACAAGGAAAAAGGTATTAATCCTTTCAAGGCAAATCTCAATATCAAAATATATTATGTCAGGAAAAACGAAAAAAGTCTAAGATGAGTCATGGATTGAGAAAACAGTAAAATAACCAGCCACAGTTGTGATGAATCAACAAGAACAATAACTGTAAGGTGTTTTGTTTTTCTTTATTTCTGATGAGGTATCTGACTATCATTCATCATGAAGCATCGACAATTATGATCGACAATAGTGTACGTTACTGTCGTTTGAACTACTAACCATTGTTCTTTTAGCCAGACTCAGTGCTGGAGATTAATATTTCAGGAGCAGATAACATACTAAATGATTGTTGAAACTGCACGATAAGGCAGTTAGACAAAATTTGAGACACAGAAAGAATGTCAAGAACCTGTAATTCGTGGAATGAGCCTCGCCAAATAGATAGAAAACAGTGACGACTCCCAGTTTGGAATTGTTTTGATATTTGAAATTGATAATATCTGTAAATTGTACTGTAAATGTTGTTAGTAAATATGAGTTGTCATGAAAGGAATGATTAATACACCACTTCTAAAAATTGAAAACTAGCTGCCATAGATCATATTCAAGCAAACATGAGTGTTTGCGTCTTTCTCCGGATTCTCAACGAATATGTTGGGGAAGTTATGAAACAGGCCATGTCTTTTAGTCGTGATGATGAAGGCCTCTTCATAGTCAAAGTAACTAAAATAGTTTGAAGAGTTAGGCTTGCCACTATAAAAAGGTTAACAGGGACATTCAATGTAAGCTTTCAAAATGAATCACTTCCACAATCGCTGAGACATCTTTCTCTCTATCTGAAGACTTATAAGTTGCAGTTGTATCCTTCCGACTACGAGTTGCACAATTGAACTATTATAGCTGAGAAATGATGTTTGTCTGCCACTCAACGATATAACTAGACTGTGTCGCATTGTTTAGCCATCATTCTTACTGAGGAAACTTATGTCTGTTGAACTGATTCGTGTCAACAGCGTTTACTGAGTGTCCCTGTAAAAAATTTCAAGAGAACTAATTTATATTGCTTGATTGCTTGCTATGGCCGCTACATTCCAATTTTGTTAACAGCGTTGTATCAGTTCTTCCTTCCATGATAACTCCAAGTTGTTCCAAGCGTTAACTGTATAATTTAGCGTGATCTGCAAGCTTGGAGATTATTAATATACCCCTTTCAGACCGTGTGTCATCAATGTATTTTATTATTTTAGAAAGAACAGCTCCAAGGATAAAAGATTTCTGGCTTTCTTTCTGTGTCTTGTACTCTCTGATTTGCTATGTTGTCAAGTTTGACCAATCATCAAGCAGGATATTATTGAGTTGACATCTTCAGATCTTACTTTGGCTAGGGGAATATGTCTTGTAGTACAGGTGCACAGTCATGCCCTATTTTTGTCGATTTGAAAATGTCAATGTATCATAAAGATCTTCAGATACATCACCACAGAAAAAATACACTGCAGTCATTGATTTTGTTGATCCAGTATTACCTTACAATGTCTAGTTACTTATTGTTTTCTTTCAATTGGCAACTTATCTAGTATGTTTTTCCTTTTACTGATGAACTATTCTGAGATCTGAACATTTGTTTGACATGATTTGTACCAATATGCCTTGTGATTCTGGAGTGATTCTGCAGTTACATTGCCCTCATTCAACTGTTTCGAATTGAGCGAAACCAAACATCTTCATATGTTTGCATCAAAGGAGTGATTGCCAGCTCAAATGTCTATGTCTGTTCCATCTGTATCTGCTTGGCATTGCAAACCCTCACATGTCCTCTCTTGCCTTTTCACACATTCCTTCCAGTCTAATCGCCTTTAATGTTCTTCTGATATCTAGCCCCAGGGTTTTCGAAATCTACAATTTTGATCTTTTCCAACAAAAACGTTCGTTCATAAATTATATCATATATACTTAATTTCTGTTTCAAAAACTTACTTAGGCAAACATGTGAGTAACAGAAATTCTGATGCTGATATCTTTATTTTGTAAACATGTGCATGCCTCATCTGACTTCTTTAAATTTGTGAATATCAAATATAGATGAGTTAAAAATGTATGAATGCAAACAGTGCATTAATAAGATTAGCGAATAATGATATATTGGAAAATCATGTTTCCAAATGGCCATCATTCAAGATGGCTACCCCCAAAAAATACAATATATATTTGTAGTTCTCAGATGACAGGCCTTGTCATCTGTGATGAATATACCACATGACTATATAAGAACCTCTCCGCAGTAAGCGCTCAACTTATACATGTTATAAGTCAAAGTAAACACGATTACTAAGGAAATGCAAATGTGTAAAGGCAGTATTTAGTATTACGACGATATGTAAATGTGGATGACAATGTGATCGAATTTGATAGACAGCGTGTGGTTTGGCAAAACATGTACCTTTCGTTTATTGTTAGATATTTTAAACTTCAATTGAAAACATTATAGTAATTGATGTTCATTTTACATTACTTGCATGATATGAAATTCATCATGTCTGCAAATAAGGTTTTTGAAAGTTGTTTCAAATGAACAATATCAATAAAACGAATTATCCTATAACCAGATAATTATTATAAACGACAGGTATACACATGTTTTCTTGCTTTATTTGTACTTGTTAAATACAATTCTCTTGTTATTCTATGTTGAACAAGCGGTGAAACCAATATTGCTTTTAGAGTAAAAGTTCATTTTATGATCCTCTTCGTGGTCCGCGTTTTATAATGCTGTTATACCCGATACGAAACAGAAGAATAACTCGGGGAGGGGGTATGCTCACTTTCCCCCTGTTTATATAGCTCAAACAAATACATTTGTATATCTTCGACAATGCATTTTTTTTTTTTTTTTATCGAAAAATTACTACATATTTTGGCTTAAAAGTCAAGATTTTTCAAGATGGCCGCCATTCAATATGGGTAATATTTCCAAAACTTTTGTTCAACAAGACAATTGAAATCAGCACTGTTGTTCTATTAACCAGGTTTCATGTCAATATCTTCTCTAATATCATTTTCATTAATTTTTTTTATTAACTAAGAGATCAAACGGCCGCCATTTTAAAATGGCCGCCTCGTCCACAAATGTCGATTTTCAAAGTGGGTCCATAGGTTAAAATGTTGTCCATGACATATACTACTACTATTCCAAATTTCATGCTTTTACCACAATCTGAGCAATTTTGTCAAAAATCTGCACAAATCGACTGGACTACAGGTGTCCATTTAAAATCAGTCAGTTTAAAATGTCTGGAGCAAATAACTGTTTAATCACTGATCTGAAATTGAATAGTTTTAGGATTAATATTCATTATTTCTATATAATTGAGTTGAATTTAATATAAATGTAGTTAGATATAAATAAATGACTTGTTGAAAAGCTGCAATCATAAAAAAAATACATTGTTTGACCAAAATCATGGAATATATCCTTTGCATTTTCTATTTAACATGTTTAAATTGTGTGAATGATTCCTAGGCTTAATGTTACAGGTGGTGAGGTTGGAAGTCATCTGATAACTTGTGTTCGTAAATGTTATGGACCATCACAAGTTGGTTATCCTTTATTGTACGTACATTGTATGTATTATTGTATTATTCTGATAATTCACTACACATTTCTACATGGTATTATCATTATCTTACGGACTTGTCATAACAATTCTGCTTTTCCAGTTAAGTATTCAAATTTTAAATAAAAATGTACAGTATCAGTGATGAATGCAGTAGAAACGATCAGTTTCATTCAACTGAACCTTGACTTATAACTTATGTACATCAACAAAGACAACATGGCATGCGATGTTTATATGACACCGATAAATTTGGTAATTATTACGTTGAACATGGGCCCTGGATCTCTTCTTATTGCTTGTATCTACATATTTCTTATGTTGTCTGTTTTGGGGAACCTGTGGAACGACAATTCCAAGTGCCTCCGCCCGTTGCCATTACATAACGGCACACAACAGTGCTTATCGTTCCCCTTGGATTTGCATGTTTGTTCGGCGTCCATCTTTGTTCGATTTACCGACCTTAGCCTCGATTTGAATTTTTAGGCGGAACTTATGAATATTCGTTGAGAATGGAGTATGACACAACTCTCCGTCCAAATAACAATTTATTTTAAAAAGTAAATACATGAATAGGCAAGAACATTTTCTAACCTTAATATAGAATCGAACACAAACATTGTTTCAACACGTTTTGAAGTTAAGGTTGTAACCTTTTTATTATATATAAATATCACAGTCAATTCAATCAATAAACATTTATTCTTTTTTTTGTAAAACAACTAGAAAAGGGCGGGTTTACTTATAGTCCGGCCGATCGGTGAAAAAAATACTCAAAAGGAGAGCACCAACTTTTGCATGATGTAGATATAGGAAGATGTGGTGTGAGTGCCAATGAGACAACTCTCCATCCAAATAACAATTTAAAAATTAAACCATTATAGGTTAAAGTACGGCCTTCAACACGGAGCCTTGGCTCACACCGAACAACAAGCTATAAAGGGCCCCAAAATTACTAGTGTAAAACCATTCAAACGGGAAAACCAACGGTCTAATCTATATAAACAAAACGAGAAACGAGAAACACGTATATATTACATAAACAAACGACAACTACTGTACATCAGATTCCTGACTTAGATCAGGTGCATTTGTGTGTACTGTATAATATTAACTATGGACCCACCCTGAAAATTCAATATGGCGGCTTATTTCAAGATGGCTGCCATACGCTCGCTCTGCAATATTTTCCAGTATTGCACAAATCAGAGAATTTGATGCTGGAAACACAACAATCAATATATATGAATGATTTGGTGTACTTTGCAATATTTTGGTTTGAGCTTTCTTTGGAATACAAAAAGGCGGCTATTTTCAAAATGACCACCTTGAAAAATAAGCAAATATTCATTTTTGGGAATTGACCTGAATATAAGTATTTTATTGATGTAGAGTGTCATTTAGTATCTGTCCCAGTTTTTGGCCTTTTTGCTTTTGCCTTAATTGTCATTTCATACACAAATTAGTAGCTTTCATAAAAACCTGCACTATTTGCTGTCTCGGGTCTTATACAAAAGCTGTGGATTGACCTGCCTTAAGATATTATTCAGTGCCTATCTTATTTCTTGGGTTGCAATATTTTGAAATTTGAGATATTATACTGTGAATTGGAAATCATTTAAACATATCTCAGTGAAATGGCAGGAATAGGGGACAACAAGGACATAAACATTGAAATTGCAGAAACTGAATCACTTGGGGATATGGAGAAACCCACAACTGAAGACGTTTTAACAGAGGACAGCTCAGAAATTACTATTAAACAATTGTACTTAAAAGAATAAGCAGATAGAAAATATAATGCTCAAATACCAGCTGAGATTTACCGCTATATAAAAACAGAGAGACGCGCAAATTGATAAAATATGTCTTGGTCTCATTACGATTCAATCTGAACTGAAAGAGGCAATGAATATTACAAACTAACAGATTGAGTCGAAATTGATAGTCAGACCACTAAGATATTCAATGTTGTGGTGAGACGGATGGACAAGCTGACAACAACTGAAAAAAGAGACACAGTTCTTTTTAAAAGTGCATTTGAACAACAGGATACCTTCCAATAACTGGAATATATTATAATTGAATTAGTGAAAAATCGAAGTAAAAAAGTTAAAATTCCTGCAATGGACACACCATCTAAGCCAAAAATTTACCTTAGCTAGTACAACGCAAGTTTACGAAAAGTACACAGCAAAATCCATGCATTGAGTCGTTCAAAAATTGAAGTTGAACCATCAACCGCGCCAACTCTTCACCTTAAGACAAAAGTCCTAAGTCAGGGTCCTTGGCCCTGCATGAGACAGTTCAATTTATTAAACAACAATCTTCATTTGGGAACATACAATAAACCTATAATACTAATCACGGATACCAGCAAAAGGCTTATATGTCTTCTTTCGCACACTTACCATCTACTATGAGTCAATAATATTCGGTTTAGAGCAGCATACCATTACAGAAACAATTGGCTGCAAGTGGATTCTATCGGATTTCTCCAATGCTGAATGCAGTGCCTACTTACAGTATCATCCCCGTCGAATCAATGGCAAATCCCATATTTATCACTCCAATTATGACAACCTCGTGAGCTCCTGGAGCTCTAACAGGCTTTCCGTAACAGCACGCCGACTCAACTGACCGATCCACGAAATGGCAGAGGAAACCGAAAGAGTGTGAACACAGCATTTTTTCCAGACTCCTCATTGGAGAGGTAATATACCTGATGGCAAGAAAATATATATTTGCAAGGGACTGGAGCTGAAACCCAAGGCTAAAAAAAAATGCAAAATCTCGATTGAAGAGTATCCTTGAATTTGGAGGCGTTCATTTACCAAATTTAAAAACCTTCCGGTAGAGGATAATGGGAAATCAGAAAAAAATGTGTGTAGGCCCCAGCTCGCCAAGCCGATGTTGGCTTTGAGTACGCTAGCAAGATAAACACAGATGACGATTCCAAGGCCTTAACCAGATTCATTTTGGAGCAGCGCTTCAGCAAGAAGGACGATCAAACCAAATTGGAACCGAAGCATTTTTCCGACGATGTTCAGACACAGATTCTTCAAGGCATGTAAAACAGGGGAACCCAGAATCATTCAACAAGCCGTTAAAATGATAGAAAACCTCAATAGCAAAACAGATGGCAATATATGAATCAAATAGTTTTTAAAGGTACCATTATCATAATTAAGTACGCCAGACGCGCGTTTCGTCTAAACAAGATTTATCATTGACGCTCATATCAAAATATGTATAAAGCCTACCAAGTACAAAGTTGAAGAGCAGTGAGGATCCAAAATTCCAAAATAGTTGTGCAAAATACAGCTAAGGTAATATATTCCTAGGATAAGAAAATCCTTAGTTTTTCGAAAATTTCAAAGTTTTTCAAACAGGAAATTTATAAAAATTAAATTTAAGAAAGAGTGCCAATTATGACCATCGATAAGTCTACCTTGCTGATGGCGCAGTATCACCGACCAATGAAGGAAATATGAGCGTTGTTTTGAACTACGAGGTGCATAACCTCACATAAATTGTCACAAAACCAGATGATGTTATGCTTTCAAATAATCAACTAAACCGTGGATTCGCCGATCAATATAACCTCGGTTCTTCTGATCGAATTATTATGGAAGATCACTAGTTCAATTTAAGATCACCTGATCAATTTAAACGTGGAAGATATCCTGAGCAAAACAACCGCAATAGATCGCCAAATAGAAGTACACCCAAGCTTAATTAATATCTATCGATCAGCAACAATCCCACTAAGCTACAGATCATCTAGTAAATAAAAAGTTATCAAAGGTACCAAAATTATAATTTAATACGCCAGACGCTCGTGTCCTCTACATTAGACTCATCAGTGACAAAATAACAAAGTCGAAGAGCATTGAGGACCCAAAACTCCAAAAATTGTGCCAAATAAGGCTAAGGTAAACATTTATCAAAATTATAAAATGTTTGAAATAATCAATATACCTTGCATGAGCTCGATAAAAAGGAGCTTCGTTTCGTAAGTATTTTAGTCTAGAAGCCATCTTATTAACTGCCGAACTGATGACCCCAAAGAACTCTGATTGCCATATACATTCAAGCGATATAAACATAAATATAGATGTCAAAAGATATAAGACTCGAGCATATGTATATTTCTAAGTTCATATTGCGGATACAAAATATATGTTAATCTTCATTTTTTCTTGTATAAGAATGAGTGTTGGGTGGTCGAATCAGTCAGTTCATTTTCTTTTTCATTAAATACTTGAACAGCACAATGCATGTGGTATCCATCTCTAGCCAATGGGTTTAATCGAAATTCACATGAATACGGATTCAATGAGGTCGAGTTTTTCACTTTTAAATGAATACTTCATCATCAATGTTTCTTAGCTTATTTTGACAAGATTGAAACACACGGCCTGCTAAAAGCGATATTTTATTTCACTTTTTCACTTTCATTAATGATTGAACCAAAAAAAAAAGCCATGTTTTGTTATCTTTTATATATCTCGTAGCTAGTGGCCTTTAAATAAAATGTATACATAGTAATTTAGGACCTTATGTATTTAAGCAGGTATTTTTAGGTGGGAGATAGACGTTAGATTAACTTACCTCCTATACAGTTCTAGGAATTTGATTGGTTATCAGAGTCCGCGCGTGAAGACCGTGTATATTTCATATAAGTTAGTAGGGAGGTGAGGCTTATTTCATAAACGGTTAGTAGTGGTGTTACGTCCCTTTACATTCCATATTCTAGCTTAGTAGGGAGGCGGGGCTTATTTTATTCACGGTTAGTAGTAGTCTTTCGTCCCTTTATAAAAAAAAACGGTACTGAGAAAAATTCTTTAAGGTTTCAACATACAAAGAAATTGATGATTAAGATTAAAATAAATTCATGAAACACATTTCAACCTAACACGTTGTTATATTATTGTTGGCATCTGTTTTGTAGGATCAATGGAAGTAGTTTCCTAATGCTTAAAGTATTAAAGACATGCTCATTTTGATAGGTCACTACTCTAAATTTTACACGTTAAAATAGTCAGTAAGATGAATTCCTTACATAAAGTGCTAGTGACGTAAAACGATATATATGGGGTCAGTAAATTCCATATGGGGATTCGAGCGTCGCTCTCACCAATATGGTATTAACTGACCCCATTATATATACCGTGTTAGTTCACTAGCACACCATGTAACTAATGTTTTTGTCTTCAACTTGAATATTTGTGCGTACGACGTTAACCATATAAACATTGTTTATTTATTTTTTTAAGAACTTTAGAGTACTAGAATGCTATATCAGGAATCTGATGTACAGTAGTTGTCGTTTGTTTGTGTAATTTATACGTGTTTCTCGTTTCTCGTTTTTTTTTGTATATAAATTAGACCGTTGTTTTCCCCGTTTAAATGGTTTTATACTAGTCATTTTGAGGCCCTTTGTAGCTTGTTGTTCGGTGTGAGCCAAGGCTCCGTGTTGAATGCCGTACATTGACCTATAAGGGTTTACTTGTTTAAATTGTGACTTGGATGAAGAGTAGTCTCAATGGCACTCACACCTCATCTGCCTATATCTATATAAGTCATATGATTTAGAAATGTTTCGCCGTTTTGTCAGTCAGTTTGGCTGTATTATCAATCATTTAACAAATGATTTTTTTCATCGTTTTATAATTAAAAAATCATTTTTTATTTGTACATTTATTTAAATAAGAATAAAAAACTGTCAGGTACATTTAAACAATTAATCGTTTACTCTAATTCTTTATAAGTAGTCAAGCAATGAATTAGATTCGTTCCAATTACTGAAAGTCTTTTTAAAGTTGTTTTTATTTCCTTTTAAGCAACATATTACTTTTACTAAAATCAATAGACGCGATTGACATAGTTTTACACGGAAAACTCATGTCATTTGTCTCTCATTTTCAAAACATTAAAAGTCTTCAGTTCTCTAACTTTGGTCCATGTTTGAAGTTCTATTTCTCCTGCCTGGTCTGCTATGATTTCAAATTAAGATATTGTATTTAAATTTGATCGGTCAAACTCGATACGATAATATATTACAGCTATTTTGAGATGTTTTTTTTTTTATTAAACATCAATCAGTTCTGCATTATTTTTGTCCCGAACATATCTGGACATAATTTTCGTAAATATGTAGAATTGGCGTACTCCTTTGACGTACATGTATACAACCATATTGAACAGAACTTTAAGAAACATACAACTGTACATGTTACAAATAATGGTTTCCTAAAATAGCATAACTTGTCAGCTTGAGTTTACTTGTTTAAGTTTATCTGACATGGCAGAGTGACATAATGTCCTACCACAGATTAGGTAACCTGTCAAAATCGGTATACATAGAGTCGTACATTGTACGTAATATGAAAACTTGACTCGGCATACAATCTAATGGTCAATCGCATATGATGACATCAACAAGAAAATCTCATAGCTGTTAAGATGAATACATGTAATCCGCAAGCAATACAAATTAAGTGTTTTAAGCAAATAGAATAAATACTAGTGTGTACAACTGACGGCATAGTTTGGCAACAACTACTTTACCTTTACCACTGAAAGGCATGACTCTGCATTTATCTTAACATCTGTGCCAGGCATAACGGATATGGTATCACCAATATCCAATTCAATTGCAAAGCTTCCAGATACTGTACGGTCGGCAATATCTTTGGAATACATGTTTTGTATAAATAGAATGTTTATTGTGTTCTTCTTGATATTATAGAAACTATATTGAGATATGCCACGCATTGAAACCATTATGATATAAAGTCCGGGTTTTTCGCAAATAAAAACTCCTGTTGATAGCAATCCAGTCGTATTTGAAATTCCTGCACTTGTTCTTAGTATGTTGTATTTTATAACTTGACCGTAGGTGTAAACAACTGCTGATGTGCTACAAGCTGTAACCATTACTTCAAACAAAAAACAAAAAAAACAAAAACGAAAAAATAATTATATAGGACATACCATGATCATAGTGTTACATGTACACCGCCATATTTAGTATTTGTTTGATATATGTCGGAAAACATGAAATTCTGTTTCCGTTCGTTGCTCTCTATCGTTTTAGTTTTGAGGTTGTTTTTTTTTTATCGATAACAAATCGTCTTTTTGATTTGTACAAATATCATTTGTTTTATATCACATTATGTAGGACCCTGTTTACTGCTTACTATAAGGTATGGATTTTGTTCATTCTAGAACGACCACGATTTTTAAATTGAATGTAGTTTTATCATAGTTTAATATATATCAAATTGGCAATGATACCGCACCTTCTTATTTTTAAATATATGTAATTGAGTAAATAGACGAGTTTTCTGGATAAAGCAATCTTAGCGTTTATCTTGAATTACATATGTTATAATTGTACCTACCCTTTTCACTATAATTATTTATTTTGGAAAACAGTCCGCCAAGTGTCACATTATTTCGAAGTTCTAATTGGTGCAGATATGTATTTGTATGATTTTGTCCATCTTCCAATTTCTTCAAGCTGTTTTTCGCAGTACTGTATCTTTCCTTAGCAATACTTTCTGACTGGTTCATACTGTTTTGAATTTGGTTAATGAAAAATGTATTGTTTGCAACGTAATTTTCTGTTGTTTGTGCTTTCCTGTATAAAGCTAAAAGGTTCTGACTGGTAGACTGACTAATGCTTTCCAATTGGTTGGACTTTAATTCTAATGTTTGCACTTCTTTTTGTAGAGAGTTCAAGGTCTGAAGTTGATTTTCATTACTCAGATTACGTAAATCAACTATTTCCTGTCGTATTTGGTTAAACATTTGATCTGTTTTGTTACCGTTATCGTATAACTGTCTTAGTCTGTCATCTGTTAGATTTTGTCTAGATTTCAAATTCTTCAAGGTTGCTTCAGTCGTATCGAGTATCTTTTTCGAAATGATATCTGACATGTTCATGTATTTATGAATTTGACCTATTGACAATGTATTGTTCGTAACATATTTTGCTGTTGTTTGTGTACTCCTGTATAACGCTAAAACATCCTGACTTCTAGCTTGACTACTGCTTTCCAATTGGCTTGTTTTCAAGTTTAAGGTTTGCACTTTATTTTTCAGAGAGTTCAATGTCTGGAGTTGGTATACGGTCTTCAAATTACGTAAGTCACCGACTTCCTGTTGCAGATTATTAAGTCGTTGATCTGATTCGTTACGGGCATGGTATAACGTATTGTCCTTTGTTTCCAGGGCACTTAGCTTCAGTTCAATGTCCATGATTCTTTTAAAAAGTTTTTCAATCGCATCACTATCTGATTGACACGTACATGTATTATTTACCGGTATTGCAGTTGTCTGTTCCACTGACGATATTCTGTTTTCAAGCTTTTTTATGTAGTTTTCCATTTGATACATTTTACTATCCTGATTAACAGAAACTTGGCGTTTTTCTAGTTCGGCTACTTTTTGTTCTAGTTGATATCGATGTTGTTTTTCGTCCGACAAAAGTTCTATCAGAGTCAGAAAATGTTGATCGGTTATAACTGAACCACCGCCTTATTGTGGAGCAAAAGTACTTTTGTCGAGAAGAAAACCTCTAGTGATCCAGCTCTTGTACAAAATGAGAACAGTCAACATAAACCAGACATGCACGTTCATTTTGTTAAATGAACCAACAGTGTATGTATAATTAGATTTTAAAGTCAGTTATTTCAATGAAGTCCGAACAGAACTTGATATTAATTAACGTTATGATAAAATATCATTAAACTTACTTACGTGGATTTTTATCAGCCTATGTGTATTTAATCCAATAGAAAATTATTGACACGCAATCTGTGCAAATACATTTATCGTTTTGATAACTTTGTGGTGTTATTTTTATAAAAACTAGTGCATAGTTGTAACATGTATCTACAAATTGTTTGTTATTGTATACGCTAATATAGTTAGAATATACGGTTTTCTAAATTATATTTACAATCCGTTTATGTGTTCCAGAGACACTTAAGAAGCGTGTAAGAAGAGTGTTACAATTGAAACTTTGAAAAAATCAATACTTTAATATCCTTTTGTACCGACTCATGTTTCATCTATTGGAATAACTTGTCGCGGTCCTTGGCTTCCATAATATCGTTTCAGTCGTTGTTATCTCTGAAAACACTGCAGGCTATTTTGCTTTAATTTGGTCATAATCATTCTTAAATGTGTGTCGCCTATATAATTGGATAAAAAAGCCTGCTTCGAATTTACAAAATATTAATGACTACAATGGCAGTGCTTTGCAGTATTACAATTTAATGTAAGATGTGGTTCATAGGAAGGTGTTATATTACCTCCTTTGTTGATATAATCATAGTTATAAAATCCCGTAGTAACGTTTAGATTTCACTTTTTTCCGTATGGCTATCAATAATTTGTACACAATCGTAACTTTGGTTTTCAACAATTCCGATAAAATGTTTACGAATCATAAGAATTTACAGAAAAAGTACGTCAGCGATTTCGAACCTCTTTGTTGCTGTCATCCCATAGTTACAGGACTTTACCGTTAGATGTTTATTATTTTCTGGGTTGGCTTCAACAGACTTTAAAACCCTAATAGTCAGATTGAAGTAATTTCTTCACATGCTGTACCATGCATATATTAAGGATGCTTTATTAAGTTCACTCGATAATTCTCACATTTGATTTAGTTACAGTAAGATACCGTTCGATTAAGAAAGATTATGATGTGTCATTCCTTTCGACTCGCAGATTATTGTTCGTGCCATGTGCTGAATCTAGAATGATGCGACATTAAGCAATGTTAATCAGAAAAGGCACACGTGTTCACTGGTCATATATTGATTACTCCTTGGAATACCCTTAATTTATCATAATTTGGTGCACTATATTTACCGTGTGTCGAGGTTCACACACATATTTTAGGTTTAACAGCCGTGCGTGTTGTGTTATACATTTTAGTGCACATTCCAGATTTTCTACACTCAAGCAATGTTATGAAGTTACAAGTGTAGAAATTTTGCTTTCCTGTATAAGTATTAATAAAACCACTAATTTATAACGAACATGCTTTCTATGTTAAATTCTTCAATTTCGTGCATTAATGGCTACGTTGTCCTAGGTTCATATAAAATTGCAGTTACGTATGTAAAAACTATTACCAGTCAGCGAAAAATTCAGCGTTGAATACGACAACCAGTCGTAAATAAATGAATTTGAACTTAACGTCTGTTGTTAATAGGTAGTCTGTATTGAGTTCAATATAGATAAACGTAATGATTAAAGTATATCTTTCTATTTATCGTTATTTACTCGAAAACTATGCTAATACATTTATCTAGTGTTTGACTACGTCCTATTTATTAAAGTGAATGCGTAATTAAAATCATTTGTTACTGTTTAAGACACGGGAATTCATTAAAATATATAACGTTTTAATAATTGAATTTACAATCTGTTATGTATCACAGAGTCATATAAGATAAATAAGTAATCAATCATGGTAATGCAATCGCATTTTTGAAAATATTATTCCTTTCCTTTTGTATCTAGCCTGAATCGGGCTGTTCTGGCCACTTGTAGTGATTCGAAATTATCGCCATCTGATGTTCTGTACCATTTATTAATACTCAATTTTAAATTCGCGTAAACAAACTCGTATAAAACTTTTACTAACATAATGATTGACAGAAAAATGTTCTTTGGTTCAGTTTTTTTTTTATCAGTTTTTTCTCGAAAGTCGATTCTACATTAGAGGCTATTATGCGTATACAAAATCCCGTATCTTATGTTTATTTCTTTAAACAATTAACCCTTTCGTTTCATTTTGAAAATCAAAGCCCTCTTTAAATAAATTTCTGGATTTAGAAATATTCGTTTTCCTCACCTTAACAGCAGTATATAAACTTAGTCGCATATGGAGTATATATTTCTCAATTCATACGGCATTCAAGAGTCACTCAGACTTGGTAAAACGTCATCAATGTCTGATTAAATAATAATTGAGACAGGGGTTGTCATAGAACGTCTAGCTCTTTTTCTAAAAAAAAGTGCATCGGAAATTACTAAGTAAATAGTGTATATCGCGAGTTAATTTGTGTGTACTTTTTTAGTCCGCACTTAATACCAATACTGTCTAAACTGTGTAATAAGGTTGTCAAACAATATCTTATAATTGTTAATCAGTTCAAACAGACTATACCCATCAGTCAACAGAGCTTTTCATCATTTAATATATAGTTAACTTGATTGCTCATACATGTATATCATACATAGGAAAACGGATTTTGCAACATGCAGATTAATTAAAAGCGTATCCATAATGAATATGTTACTGAATACTCATACTGTAATTAAATATCTTCTGTCATGGAACGTTCTTGATTCTCTGTTTCAATCACACACTGAAACCTTAGCAACATCATATGTGTTATCTTATTATATCAAGATGGTTTGAATACCGAAGAATGCAAGAAAATACACATTTTTCGAACTTTTTCATCTTTCTTATATTAGACAAAAAATTACATCATTTACCGTTCGCTTTATTTCAATAAAACATAGAACCGTGAGGTATGTACAGTTAATCAATTAAGCGGTTATTATGCATATAACTAGCAGTAATCGTCAACCAATGAACAAGATTCATTACAAAAAGTGGTTTTGTTTTAATTTTAAGCAACGTGTTACGTTTACCCTGTTAAATAATTGCGATTTTCAAGTTTAGTTGTTTAAAAAAAAGGAAAAATATCAAGTTCCCATTTTCGAACCTGGTCATCTATATCTTCAAATTAACTTATTTATTTGAACTTGACAATAACTTGCAGCTATTTTTTTTTTATCAAAAGTGATGACATTTGTTGATCTTTCGACAAATATTTTAGATCTATGTCGGTATTAAGAAATTATAGGAACACGATGTTTCAAATTTGGCTAACAAATATCGTGTCATAACAATATATGGTCCCGTCAATGAAATGTTGATGGTTTTTATGAAAACCGTAAACTGCATAAACATTGATTGTGTATTATTTTTTCCTGGGCCTATTTGGAATTATTGTTTGTACACATGTCAAATTAGCGTATTCAAGTGACGTATATAGCAAGTAGAAAACACGTTTACGCTTTTTACATGTATAATGTTCGCAGATTTCGTTTACTCTGCTGGTTTGAATGATCGCTTTACTTACAAGGATTGATAACATAAGTGACTATCTACATATTATTGCAATTTGCCTCCAGATTTAAGAAAACATCGACAGTTTACCAATTCTATTTTGACGGTGGGTCATTTAAAAGCAACGAAAAGAGATCAAACTAGGCGTATCACTCGCTACAATTTGAGAAGAGTCAACTGTTTTCCAATGATTTTATCGTGTACAGAAGCACATGTTGTTTCATTCACGTTCAGGTTAGTAGTATGTGGATCTTCACTCTTCCTCTGGCTGCGGTAAACATTGTATTTTATCGCAATACGTTCATTTCCTGCTCTAAATATTGACACCGATTTAACATATCTGTCCTTTACAAAAGCAGTTGCCCTTTGTTTTTGTCGAAGGGTTGATGCTGAAAAGTCGTCTGGGACATCCTGTAGTTGCAAGATGTCGGCCATACTTGTTTACAAAGTTGACGGGCATACGCTTCTTGACTACCGTTGTTAAGCAGTAGGCGTGGCTAACCGATATTAGGCGAACCGGAAATTATTTTCCCCAAAAATTGTACCGATTGTTAACTGGATTTTTGTGTTATCGTTGATCTTACTTGGTGGAGTAGAAGAATGTTCTATGCGTCTGGCGTATTAAATTATAATCATGGTACCTTTGATAACTATTCACACCTCTGGGTCGATTCCATTGCTGGTGGACGTTTCGTTCCCGAGGGTATCACTAGCCCAGTAGTCAGCACTTCGGTGTTGACATGAATATCAATTCTATGGTCATTTTTATAAATTTCCTGATACAAAACTTTGAATTTTTCGAACAACTTAGGATTTTCCTATCCCAGGAATAGATTACCTCAACCGTATTTGGCACAACTGTTTGGAATTTTGGGCCCTCAATAATGTTCAACTTTGTATTTGTTTGGCATTTTAACTATTTTGATCTGAGCGTTACTGATGAGTCTAGTGTAGACGAATCGCACGTCTGTCGTATCAAATTATAATCATGGTACCTTTGATAACTTTTATCTACCACAAATAAGGTTACCTGTCAACAACACACCTTAATCACTATTAAGTACATCCGGTAAAAACAGTCATTTAGACTACTTCCTGTTTGGGTCAAGAGTTGAGCAAAAAAAAGGTCATCAGTAATGAGCTGAGTTCGGAAATTTTTAGTAAGCGATCACAAGGAAACTTTGATAGTTTATGATCCTCTTTTTCCAAACTCAAGTTATAGTAAAACTATTTTGTTTTAAAGATGTACGATTGTTTAAACAGGTATCTTTAAAAAGTATTATACATGATGCATTCGTTAAACAGGACCCAAGATAGCATGAACTAGCTGAAAATAGTGTAATTTTAGAACTTACCCGAAATGAAATAAATTAGGTGTATACATATACCCGTAGTCGTAGGTACATATGAAAGTTTGACTACGCCCAAAATTTAAGGATCAATCACAAATGATGACATCAATAGGCGTGGCTCTTAGCTTTAATGGTTCATACTTGTTAGTACACAACAGAAAATGAAAACTAAATTAATAATGACAGACAAACTAAATACCAAAAACTATATCATTATAAATATGCATGTGGTAAAGCAAAGCAGTCTGAGAATGACATTAAGTCCTATTTCAAAACACACATCTACAACTTTGTTAATTACTAATAAAGGTTTTTTAAAGAATTACTTCAATTTACAAATACAAGTAGGAAATCAAAGATAGCTAAAACTATTTTACTTTTACAATTGATAGGCATGACGAGCTGCTTAGTCTGACGTTTGCGTTAGATACAACGTATATGGTATCACCAATATCTAAATCAACGACTAGGCTACCAGACACTGAACGACCGACCCCAATTATAGCATGAATGTTTTCTATGAGAAGTTTGTTTAAGCTGTTCTTTTTGATCCAATAGGAACTTTCCAGTGAATCAGTACGCATTGACACCATAACGATATAAAGTCCCGGTTTTTCGCAAATAAAAATTCCAGATGAAAAAAAAACAAAAGAACTAGAAATTCCTTTACTGTCTTTTATGCTGTTGTAATGTACAGTTTTTCCAGCCGCGTAATTCCACGTTGTTCCGGTACAAACTGTCCCAATCACTGAAATTGAAACAATGAAAAATTTCTAGAGTAGAAAACAGATTATTGTTGATCTGATGCTGGTTTTCATAATCCAATACTTAATACCAAATTTTGGAAATTAATGAATTTTCTTGACCATAATGTTAAGATAATTTAAATATTATTTTTAACATTAACGATATTATTGGTGTTGTAACCTAATGTAATGAATATACGTCATACAAAAAAAACGTTTAAACTCCGCAATAAGAAGTATGTGTCTGTATGATATCAGGAGCCTTCATTCTGATTTCGTTGGTTGCTGTCCATAAAATTTGTTTTTCGTTTGTTGATATGTGCATAAATATTTTAAAAAAATGTTTACAGCCTTTTTGAGGCTTGCTTCAATATATGGGTTTTGCGCATTGCTGAAAGCTGAACGATGACGATTCCCAACTGTTATGTACTTGTATCTCTCAGACTTCAGTGACTGCTATTAGTCCTTTGCTGATTAATGTATCATTGTTCTTTTGCTTATTTTTTTCTTACCTTTTCTGACACCGTACTTAGACTTCTGTTACTGAGATTTACTGTGCATATCACTGTGTGTTTGTTTATTCTAATTTGGTTAGGAGTATAGGTGAGGAGTGAAGATCTCACACAGTCTAACATGATTGATGTTTGCGCCTGCCTCAAGTCAAATGCATCTGCCATTTGTTAGTTTTTGATTTTTAGTTTAGTCCATTTATATGTTTTAGAATTAAGAATGAAGTGTTTGTTCAATGGACTAGTACACGTGTTTCGTGAGCTGTCAGTTAAAGCAGACTTTCGGGTGTATGATTTGCTCGCTGATTTGAAGTACTTTGGTGGACTTGAACTGTTCGTTGGTCAGGTTATTGCCTCTTTGACATCTTCCATTCTCAATTGTAATGTCCTATTTCCAATGATACTGCATCTCCTAATTCTATAAGTGTGTATGTGATATTGAGCTTATAATCGAGTTAACAGGATATGACCATAGTAGCAATTATCTAAAGGTGGTACCCAACACTTTCACTAAAATAAATTTGGCTCGTTTAATTGTCATAAAATTTTGTAAAAAGTATTGACTTTGACGCTCAAACAAAAATATAAAAATATAAATTTTGTTGAACCAACCGTTTTGTCAGGAAAAATTCACTGGTTATATAGCAATTTGACAAACACCAATTTTGATCATTGAGAAGCTTACTATTCCCGTAAGAACACAACATAATTAAAACGTTTAGCTGATATAACAGAGTTATCTCCCTGTAGTGTTAGGTACCACCTTAGGTTACATCTATTCATTTTGTACCTACCCTTTTCGCTTTCGTTGTGTATTTTAGAAAAAAGTTCACTATATGTCACATTATTTCGATGTTCTAATTGGCCTAGATAGTTATTAGTACGATTTTGTCTATTTTCCAATTTATTCAAACTGTTTTCTGTGGTACTGTATCTTTCCGTCGCGATAGTTTCGGATTGGTTCATACTATTTTGAATTTGGCTGATGGAATATGTATTGCTTGTAACATAGTTTACTGTTGTTTGTGTTTTCCTATATAAAGCTAATAAGTCCTGACTTCTAGCCTGACTGATGCTTTCCAACTGTTGGAACTTTGAGATAAAGGTTTGCACTTCCTTTTGTAGAGAGTAATAGGTCTGAATTTGAGTTTCATTCCACAAATTGCGAAGGTAAACTATTTCCTGTTGTAGTTGATTTAACCTTTGATCTGTTTTATTACAGGTATCGTAGAACTGGCTTAAAGTCTTATCTGTTTGATTTTGTCGGTCTTCCAATTTCTTCAAACTTTTTTCCGTCGTATCATGATTTACCTTTTCAATGGTTTTCGAAATGTTCATATAATACTGAATTTCACTAATGGACAATGTATTGTTCGAAACCAAGTTTACTGTTGATAGTAAACTCCGGTTTAAAGCTAAAATATCCTGACTTGTAACATGACCACTGCTTTCTAATTGATGTAATGTGACGTTTATGAATAGCAAATCATTTTTGAAAGAGTAAAATGTCTGGTTAACTGTCATCAGATCATGCAAGTCACCTAGTAGCATTTCATTAATCCTTTGATCTGTTCTATTACTGGCATGGTCAAACTTATTGTACCTTGTGTCTAGGGCACTATACTTTAGTTCAATGTCCATAGTTCTTTTAGATAGTTTTTCGATCATTTCGGTTTCCACTAAACATGTACATGTAGTGTTAACTGGTGATGTAGTTTTCTGTTCGACTGACGATATTCTATTTTCAAGTTGTTTTATGTAGTTTTCCATTTGAATAATTTTACTATTCTGATCGACGGAAGCTTGTTGTTTTTCTAGTGCGGCAACTTTTTGTTCTAGTAGATTTCGATGTTGTTTTTCGTCGGCTATAAGTCCAATTAGAGACAGGAATTGTTGATTGGTTATTACCGAACCACCGCCTAATTGTGAACCAATGGTACTTTTGTCAAGAAGAAAACCTTCAGTGATCCAGCTTGAGGACATAATTAGCACAACACAAATATACCAGCAGTTGACGTTCATTTTTGTTTCATGGAGCTACAGTTTGCTTATACCTAAATTACAGATAGCCAAATACGTTGTTTTAAATATATGAATAACTTGATAAAAATAAACGTACTGATAGACACATATCTTGCAATTTACTTTTATCACCCCGTTGTTATGTCGTCTAAATGAAAATTATTTTACATTAAAACTGTGCAAATACATTTATCTTTTCAATGACTACATGGTGTCCTTTTTATCTTAATGAATGTCGTCAATATCAGTTTCGTTTATTTTCAATGGGAGGATAATCATCAATATATATATAACATTTTCAAGTTTAAATTCAAACTCAGTTTATGTGTTCTAAAGTCAGCGAATGGTCATATATTTTAACATAGCAATCGAATCGCATCTTTGAAAATATTGTGTGTTTCCATTTATACATAATCTAGTATCATCAAGTGTCTTGTGTTATCATACTTGTAATGTACACTGAATCTGTTCAAATATATTTATCTTTTTTTTTACTATACATACCGCGTTCTATTGATTGAAATACATTTGTTGTTATATTGATATGTTTATATAAATCGATTTATAAATAAGTATAAAAATAATTATACCTGTATACACATATATCCATTAGTTACATAAGATCTCTTATTGCTAATTTTTATCATATATTACGTTTCCCAAATTGTTTTTTACAATTTGTTTTGTTTTTTGTGTTCAAGAGTCATGGAGAAATTATTTATTTTCAACTTTTGGGTTCGAATGTCACTTTTGTATCTCTAGCTTCTCAATTTGTACTTGTTTCAAAACACGTATGCTGGAATAGAAAATTTATTTCCCATTCTAAACGCGAAAAAAAATAACCGAGAAAAAATATAATTGCAAGAGTATTGGATTTTTTCTCTCAAAATATTCTATGGTATTCTGTTAATCAAGTAGAGAGATCTTTCATATATTCAAGTGTGCATGCTAATTTTTGATGTAGGGGTACCAACCCCCCTCCCCCCCCCCCCCCGCCCCCTACTGTAAATAGTCGATATATCATATCATTCATAATATAGAACATTGTATTTGTCGATTCACATATGTATAATTTTTACTGTTCAAGGTTTTAGTCTATCTATTACAGTTTTATGTATATATGGTAAAAAATTTACATTGCTTTGTGATGGTAATATTTATATGCCATGGAAAAGCATGATATATAAAAAAAAATGTGGTATGATTGCCATTTAGACAACTCTCCACAAGAGACCAAATGACACAGCAATTAACAACTAAAGGCCATCGTACGGCCTTCAACATTGAGCAAAGCCCATACCGCATTCATTTTATTAATTTGCAAATAATGCTTACACGATATAGTATGGTACGTTACACAAGGACCCAGTACAACAGTATAACTATTCACGTTATCAGAAAGCAACTGAAAAGCATGATTCTCGTATGTTTTTTTTCGAATTACACTTATGTTAGCTGTACAAATAATATATCGAATTGCTAAGCATGGACTGAATGGTATTAACTGATCGCAAAAATAGACAAAAAATTGACGGTTCATATAGAAAAGACAAATTTCACACTTCGTCGAGATTCTTTATCCCGTGAAACTCACCATTATTTGTTATAAATTTTAATGAACATATATGATATGAATTCCTTTTCTTAGTAAAACAGCAACCGCTTAATATTGTAGCCAAGCAAAGTCCATATGCCTTGGGATGAAATGCTAAATACATGTTATACTATTTTGAGTACTAGATGGCTAAATTCGTTAAAGATTAGGAATGAATGATAATGTTTACCGCCTTTAAAAGAAGTATTAACAAATACAGAGAACTTTAGGAAAATTCCAAACGAACCGAATCTGAGAATGGAAATGGGGAGTGTATCAAAGAGACAACAACCCGACCATAGAAAAAAACGACAGCAGAAAGTCACCAACTGGTCTTCATGTAACGAGAAATCCCCGCACCTGGAGGCGTCCTTCAGCTGGCCCCTAAACAAATACATACTATTTCAATGATAATGAACGCCATACTAATTTCCAAATTAAGTGTATATCAGCCAACAGAAGGAATGGAAAACAACAGTCAAATTTCTAATTAGTACAGACATTTCAGATTTTATAGCTGGCTTAAATGCGTATGCGAGTAACCTATATAGGGGAAAACCCAAACAATTTTGATAACATTGTAAATCGACGTGCAAGTAACTTGCTGTTTAATTAATTCAAAGAATTCAATTTTCACTCTCTTCAGAAAAATCGGAAGAAAATGAACTGATGTTGATATTTCTCATATTTCTATATGTAATTAACTTTGTTTCGACAGAAATTGTCAGCATAAGTTGTTTGAGTTAAAATTATCTTAGTACCAGAAATCACGATATTCTTAATCAAAAGAAAGTCTTTAAAAATAATAAAAAAAAATTAGTTATTGGATTGGTTCCACGAACAATAGTTGCACTAATGGGACATCAGGGAAAGGGAATTATGCGAATATATCTTGGATGTTGTCACCATTGTTAAACCCAATAATATATATTCTACGTTTTACAAAAATTTAGAGAAAGAATAAAGAAAACATGATACTTTCATCGTGCAACCACAAACAATGTCAATGAATAAGAGTGTGTTGCTCATACGATACGATTAGAAATACAAATACAGTAAAATAATCCAGGATGTCATTCAAAAATGGGAAGGACAAATGCTGTTGTGTGTTTTCGTTTTACGACACATATACTAGCAAGGCAATTAAGGGGTGCACGTAAAACTAGTGTTGCCTCACCATGGCTTGTTACTGTACCAAGCTGAGCCATCTGGATCATGTGTTGTTTGTTGATGTTAGCCTTTGTTTGGATATCACAGTTCTGTCTCGTAAAAATTGGTTGTTGTATGATGCATTGGTATATTTAAAATGTTCTGAATTATTCTGATATATCTATCATGATGAATCAGATGCTTATAATTGCATCGTAATAAATAACTTTCTTGTTTTGCACTGTGTTTTGATTTTTAATCGTTTCTTTCTTCAATAAACTAAGGATTAATAAGAAAAGGTTTTGAAATTGACAAAAGTATAACTACATATTGCCACAATTCTTATAAAATTCAACTATTACGTGATATTTGATTGTTTGATGATGTATTGCATTGTTGTTCATTAAATTCAATCCATGTGTGAATTGAAAATATTTTGTCAATCAAAATTAGAACCATTAGATAATTTTGCCATCTCAAGCGAGAAGCATGATATGACTATTATCACAAAAAAAGATCAAGGAAAAATGCCCAAAATAGCGATAATCTTTTTTATTTAGAATTATCAAAAGAAGTTGAGTTTCCGACTTACTCGGGCTGCATTCACTTGAAGTGCATTTAGTTATTTTTGTTGTGATCCGTTTTTGTTCATCAAGCTCATAATGTTTATGTTCATCCTTGGCAGAATTTTCTTTGTGGATATGAGTAGGTTAAGGAAAGAATAAAATTCATAATTCAATTTCGTTTGCACAAAAGAACAAGCTTTTCAATATTAAATAATGAAAAACTTATAAAAGGGCGCCCGATCAGTTTTAATACGTACACATTATATGTGGAACATATAATTGATTTTTCCATATATAATACCAACTCGACAAATATAATTCATCGTATTTGCCTCATCTACAAAAACCATACATCATTTTTTTCAATCAGTTGTGTTTCTACATCGAAATAACTTTCTTTTTTTTTAATTGTGTTTCAACTTTTAATTCTTTCTTCGTAAAATTAAAGATTAAAAAGAAAGGGTTTCAAAATTTAACAAAAGTACATAATATTGCTACAATTCCTTAACAATTAAACTGTTTGGTGCTATTTGATTATTTGATGATGAATTGAATTGTCGTTCATTAAAATCAATCCATATGTCTATTGACAATAGTTTTTCAATCAAAAAAATAAACCATCAATTTTATTTTATAATCGTTCGTCAATTTTCAATTTTAATTAAAAATGCATAATCATAAAGGTCAAATATCTTTCCATCTACAAGTAATGTGTGACCAGAGCATGATCTTGGTAACATCATTGAATTTGAACATACAATTGAGAATGTAAATAGGAAATGTGTCAAAGGGACAACAACCCGACCATAGAACAAACAACAGAAGAAGGTCACCAATAGGTCTTCAATGCAGCGAGACACTCACACACCCGGAGGTGTCCTTCAGCTGGCCCCTAAACATATATATATATATATATATATATATATAAAATTTGAATTGACACGATTCATTTGACATCGTGCTATTATTGAAGAAGGATATCTGTTATCCGAAATATCTAATATTTGTATATTTTATAGTTATTTTATGGTGATGTTGTACCCTTTTTGACTTGTTATATATATATATATATATATATATATATATATACTAATTCAGTGATAATGGACGTCATACTAAACTCCAAATTATACACAAGAAACTTAAATTAAAAATCATACAAGACTAACAAAGGCCAGAGGCTCTGGACTTGGGACCGGCGCAAAAATGCGGTGGGGTTAATAGATATAGGAAGATGTGGTGTGAGTGCCAATGAGACAACTCTCCATCCAAATAACAATTTAAAACATGTTTTTTTTTATATTTCAACACTCCCCCTTTACCTCTAGTCAATGAAAAAAAGGAAACGCATAACAATAAAATCCAATTCAAGAGATATCCGAGTTAGTTGTTAGAAGTGGGAACAAAAGAAAATACACAAATTGACAATAATAAATAAATAACAACAGACTACATGTACTAGCAGTTACTGACATGCCAGCTCCAGACCTCAGTTAAACTGATTGAAAGATTATGTCTCCTTCATATGAATATCAGGCACAATCCTTTTGAGGAAACTAATACCATCTCTAACTTGGAACACATTGATTGAAGGTTGTTGTGCAAACCCCCCAAAACAGGTTCTTCTATTGGCAGAAGTATGTCCAGTACACGATGTTTTTGTTGATTATTACAATATAACAATTTTTTCTTTATGTCTTGTAATACCCGTTATAAAACATGTCATTCCATTTAGTGTTTGGGATGTATACATACACAGCCACGTCCAACTGAAGAGTCAGGGCCGATGCTACACAAAGAAAGAGACTTCTTTGAATCTAAATTGTTATGAATTAATGAAAATACTATGAAGGACTGTATACGTAGCTGGCACGTTGAGGTGTAAAATGTAAGCCCCTTGCCAATACGCTTTTTTCGTCATTAATAACAGGATTTTTAAAGAAACACAGAGGTTAAGCTCTTCATGCAAAGTTTACAGACTATGGTTTGAACTAACTTTATTATGCACTGTTTGGTGATGAACCATTTCAACTGTTTCGGTTCTTAAACATCCTTGACGTTCCAGTATTTGTCCTTGAGCATTTCTGATGAAGGTAAAACCAGAAATGGGCTTTCGCCGTATATGCATAGAATGTATGTGCCAAGAGGCAGTCAAACATTTTACTTCATATTTGTAGATCTCAAAGATTGGCGAACGACTTCAAGGGGACATTAAAACACATAAGTCGAAAATAGGCTGACAACGATATGGCAACAAACGAATGAATCCGAGAGACAAACAATAGTCTACAAAAGTTGTGCTTACAGAACTCATCTTTTACATTAAATCTACATAGTTTCGAAAACATGAAAAAATTTAACGTTTCATAAATCCTGTTGGTCATCTTCTAGTTAGTTTGAATGCTCCATTATACCGTTCTTAACTTAAGTTAATTTAACCAAAGTTGTCTCATTGGCAATCATACCACATCTTCTTTTTTGTATTTATATTTAATGAGAAAACGAATCTTCTATTAAATTATGTTGTTGTTTCATTGCTGTGAACGACATTTCCATAATTTACACAAGTAATTTGCCATAATGGAAATAACGATGGAAAACAGGATATATTTTGTATTTTGTATTTTCCATCGTTTTTGTGAAAACGATTCATATTATAAAGTTGTTGTGACATCCCTTGAGGAAAATCTCTATAGTTTTAATTTAAATTTCTTGATCCTATGGATTTTCAACCAATATATGCAAATTTCAAATAGTGGCCAAACGTTTTTTGTGCGGAGGAGGGGGGGGGGGGGGGGCAAAACCAGTTCATAGTTGTTCCACACACGCAGAAGCAAAATCTTAGCTAGTATGGCATTCCAACCCTTTGTTTAAACAAAACATGTCTCATTTTATTTTCGTAGTTACTCCGATTGGACACCTAAACTTAGCAAAATTCCGCTTTTTGGCTTTATAAATATCTTGATATGACCTTTACTGATAAGTATTCTGAGACGAAATGCGCGTCTGGCGTACTAAATTATAATCCTGGTACCTTTGATAACTATTAAGGCGATTCTGACAAAAGTAAAATCACAAAAAAACTGAAAATTCTAAACGGAAAGTCCTTAATCAAATGGCAAAATTAAAAGATAAAACACATCAAACGAATGGACAACAACTATTATATTCCTGACTTGGTGTAGATATTTTCTAATGTAGAAAATGCTGAATTGAACCTGGTTTTAAAGCTAGCTAAAGCTCTCACTTGTATGACAGTCACATCGAATTCCATTATATTGACAACGATGTGTGAACAAAAAAAAGACACAATAGGTATTAAGAATGTCCCAAACAGGGGTATATATTAAGTATAAAAAAATACCTTGCAGCTATTTTTCTCTGTATCAAAGTAATTATATATTTTTTTTTATCTTTCTTCAAATATCATAGATCTATGTCGGTAGAGAGAAACTAATGGAACAGATTTTTATTCTCAAATTTTCTAAACAAACTATCAATTGTATAAATCAATATGTTGTCTTTTTAAAGAAATGTTGTTATCAGAATAAGTTTGTGATGGTTTTGATTAAAACCGATGACTGCATATACATCGGTTGTGTTTTGTTCTTTTTCTGACTCTCTTTGGGCTTAATTTTGTGAATATTTAGAATTTGGTATTCTTGCGACGGACATGCCGCTTTCGAATGCATTCTTTATTTACGGGGTTGGTAACATAATAGGCTGTCTTCATATCATCGTCTTTTGACTCCAGATGATAAAAAAAATTCCGCCAAGTTACCAAACTTATGGAAGACTTTGTTGGTTAGTAATTAAAAAGAATTTTAAAATAAGTCCAACTTGGCTTATCAATCGAAGTAATTTCAGATGGGATAATTTTTTCCAATGATGTTGTCGTTTATAGAAACATACAACTGTTACATTGCTTTTCCCTAAGAATTGAACCGATAGGAAGCGTAATCTTATTTGTTTAAAAGAGGGACGAAAGACACCAAAGGGACAGTCAAACTCGTAAATCTAAAACAAACTGACAACGCCATGGCTAAAAATGAAAAAGACAAACAGAAAAACAAAAGTACACATGACACAACATAGAAAACTAAAGAATAAACAACACGAACCCCACCAAAAACTAGGGGTGATCTCAGGTGCTCCGGAAGGGTTAGCAGATCCTGCTCCACATGCGGCACCCGTCGTGTTGCTTATGTGATTACAAATCAGGTAAATAGTCTAATTCGGTAGGTCAAATTCATGAAAAGGGAAGGGGATTGTAGTTACGACGTAAGGAACATATCCGATATCATTTGTGAAACGGTTATTCCATTCAACTCGTGATGGCGTCCGTAAAATTTACGAAGGGATGATTTCAACTTCACCATTTGGAACTCTTGGTTTAATAGCTTCCTTGTGAGCAGTAACCCTCTATCAAGAAAATCATGATAGGAAATGCAAGCACGGGAATATCGTATCAATTGGGAGATATATACCCCGTATGCAGGTGCTGCTGGAATGTTGCTACTTAGAAATGGAAAGTTCACAATTGGAAAGCTGAAATCATCTCTTTTGTCGTAAAGTTTTGTCTTCAACCGACCCTCATTGTCAATTTCTAGATGTAAGTCAAGATATGAAGCCGACTTAACTGTATCTGTAGTATCCTTTATCTCCAATTCGATGTTTAAGTCTGCCTTGCCGAGTACACTTATATCTTACAATATTACGTAACCTGTCAATTTTTTTATACCTAGAGTCATATGTAATATAAAAACTTGACTTGACAAAAGATCTTAAGGTCAATCACTGATGATGAAATTAACAGGCATAGCTCGTAGCTGTTAAGATGAATACTATAATCCACAATTCATAAACAGTGTGTTTTTTATAAAAAAGAGAATATCGCCACAAGACTTATACATCAACTTGATCATTACACATGTGCATATGTTTAAGGAAAGAAGAATGTCACATATCAACTACTGTACTAATAACTAAATAATCAAGTTTTTCAACAAAAATAGATAAAATTGTATAGGCACAGTTTGGCTACAACTACTAAACTTTTATAACTGAAAGGCATGACTCGGCATTTATCTTCACATGTGTTCCAGGCATGACTCGGCATTTATCTTCACATGTGTTCCAGGCATGACGTAAATGGTATCATCGACATCTAAATCAATGGCAAAACTTCCTGATACTGAACGATCGGCCACATCACTAGAATATATGTTTGTGTTGTTCTTCTTGATCCAATAGTAACTAAAAGAAGAAATGCCACGTATAGACACCATTACGATATAAAATCCGTGTTTTTCGCAAATGAAAACTCCTGATGATAACAATTCAGACGAGTTTGAAATTCCTGTACTTGTTTTGATAATGTTGTATTTTATAACATCGTTCTGGAACATGTAGTAAGTAACTTCTGATGTGGTACAAGCTGTTACCATTACTTCTAACAAACAAGCAAAAAAGTTTAATGTAAAGTAGAAGAAATATTATTGTTTATCTGATGCTTGTTTTCTTAAACCAGTACTTATACCTTTTTCTTAATCATTTGGGGAAAAAAGGATATCGAATAGCTGTGTGTCTTTTTATTGTACATTGGATAGTGGTTTAGGAGGAGAATTGATATCTTACTGAACATATCAGGAGCTAATGGCCTTAGTTAGTCTTTTAAGTTTTTTAAATTTAAGTGCATGCGTATGTTTTGGAGTTTAGTGTGACGTACTACATGTAATTAACATTTTTATGAAGTGGCCTTCTGATGCCCCTCTCAGGGTGCAGGAATTTATCGCTGCGTTGGAGACCCATTGGTTGCATTTGGCTGTTATCTGTACGTTGGGCGGATTTTTGTCTCTTTGACATATTTCTTATTTCCATTCTAAATTTGATAGTGTAATATTTCTATGCAGCTGGATGACGGCGCCAATGATTTTCCGTAACAAAAAAAGGTGTTCTTGACCTTTCTGAGAAAATTTATTTTAATATTCTTCATGTTATAAATGACATTATTAGTTTTATTATCTGGTATTAAGTATATACGACATACCATATATATAATTTAACTCTAACTCCGCCACATTAAGTATGTATTTGAACAATGTCAAGAAACTTGTAATTCTGTTTTCGTTAGTGGCTGTCGATCTTTTATGTTTTTCTTTGTATTTTTTTTGCTTTTAACGATGTCAAATCGTTTTTTGATTTGTACACTACTCGTTGTTTTTATTTGTTTTCATAATGTTATGTATGAGCCTTTCTATTGCTAACTATAAGGTATGTGTTTTGCTCATTGTTGAACATCGACAATTGCAAACTTCAAGGTCATATTATCACTGCAGGAAGTCCAATTGGCAATGATACCGCACCTTCTCATTTTCAAGTAAATACAATTGAGTAAATAAGCGGATTTCTGGATAACGCAATCTTATTGTTTATTTTAAATTCGATATAGATATTATTGTACCTACCCTTTTTGCTTTCATTTTTTAGTTTAGAAAACAGTTTGCTATTTGTCACATTTTGTCGAAATTCTAACTCGTTTAGATATTTATTTGTGTGATTTTGTCCATCTTCCAATTTCTTCAAACTATTTTCCGTAGTACTGTATCTCTCCTTAGCAATACTTTCTGACAGGTTCATATTGTTTTGAATTTGGTTAATGGACAATGTATTGTTTGTAACATAGTTTTCTGTTGTTTTTGTTTTCCTATATAAAGATAAAAAGTCCTGACTTCTGGCCTGACTAATGCTTTCCAACTGGTATAACTTTAAGATAAAGGTTTGCACTTCTTTTTGTAGAGAGTTCAAAGTCGGAAGTTGATTCCATAAATTGCGTAAATCAACTATATCCTGTTGCAGTTGGTTTAACCTTTGATCTGTTTTATTACAGGTATCGTAGAACTGGCTTAGACCAATATCTGTTTGATTTTGTCGGTCTTCCAATTTCTTCAAACTTATTTGCGTTGTATTGAGATTTACCTTCTTCATGGTTTCTGAAATGTTTATGTTATACTGAATTTCACGTTTAGACAATGTATTGTTCGTTACATAGTTTGTTGTTGTTTGTGTACTCCTGTATAAAGCTAAAAAACTCCTGACTTCTAGCTTGACCTCTGCTTTCTAATAGATTTGTCTTGGCTTTTAAGGTTTGTAATTCATTTTTGAAAGAGTCCAGTGTCTGGTATACTGTCATTAATTAATTACGCCAGTCATTAATCCGTTGATCTGTTTTGTTACTAACATTGTCTAAATCATTGTACTTTGATTCCAGGGTACTTAACTTCACTTCAAAGTCCATGGTTCTTTTATATAGTTTTTCGATCGCCTCGCTTTCCGCTAGACATGTACATGTATTGTTAACTGGTGATGTAGTCTTCTGTTCGACTGACGATATTCTATTTTCAAGTTGTTTTATATAGTTTTCCATTTGAGAAATTTTACTATCCTGATCAACAGAAGCTTGATGTTTTTCTAGTGCGGCAACTTTTTGTTCTAGTAGATATCGATGTTGTTTTTTGTCGGCTATAAGCCCAATTAGAGACAGGAATTGTTGATTGGTTATAACCGAACCACCGCTTAATTGTGGACCAATGGTACTTATGTCAAGAAGGAAACCTTTAGTGATACAGCTTGACGACATCATTAGCACAACACAAATATACCGGCAGTTGACGTTCATTTTCGTTTAATGGACCTACAATTTGTGAATACTTTTAGTTTAGATAGCCAAAAACGTTGTTTGTATTATATGATAATTTGATAAAAATATACGTTCTGATTAGTGCTTTGCGTACTAATAAAACATATCTTCTAATTTACTTTTATCACCCGGTTGTTATTTCATCCAATAGACAATTTTATTTTTATTTTACATTAAAACTGTGCAAATACATTTATCTTTTCAATGACTACATGATGTCCTATTTATCTAAATGAATGCGTCATTATCAGTTTCTTTTATTTTCAATGGGAGGATAATCATCAATAGATATATAACATTTTCAAGTTTGAATTCAAACTCAGTTTATGTGTTCGAGAGTGATTAAATGGGCATATGTTTTAACATAGTAATACAATCGCATCTTTGAAAATATTGTGTGTTTCCATTTATACATAGTCTAGTGTCATCAAGTGCCCTGCGTTATCATACTGGTAATGTACACTGAATCTGTTCAAATAAATTTATCTTTTTGTTGAGTATATACATACAGTGCTCTATTGATTGAAATACATTTTGTTGTTATATTAATATGTTTATATAAATCGATTTATAAATAAGTAATATATAAAAAATTATATTCACATATTTCCAATAGTTACATATGATCTGTTTTTGCTATTTTTTATCATATATTACGTTTCCCAAATTGTATTCACAATTTGTTTTGTTTTTTTGTGTTCAAGAGTCATGGACAAATTAAATATTTTCAACTTGTGGGTTCGAATGTAACTTTTGTATCTTTAGCTTCTCTATTTGTACTTGTTTCAAAACACATATGCTGAAATAGAAAATTTATTTCGCATTCTAAGCGGGTAAAATATTAACACAGAAAACATATAATTTCTGTTTTCTTAAAAAAAAATCTCTGAATATTCTTTGGTATTCTGTTCATAAAGAAGAGAAATTCGTACATTAAAGTGTGTATGCTCATTCTTGATGTAGGGGTAGTCTTCCTACTGTAAAAGGTCGATATATCATATCATTCATAATACAGAACATAATTGTATTTTTCGATTCACATATATATCATTTTAACTGTTCAAGGTTTTAGTCTATCTATTACAGTTTTATTTATATATGGTAAAACATTTACATTGCTTTGTGATGGTATTATTTATCATGTTTACATGCCATTGCATAGCATGATATATAAAAAAATGTGGTATAATTGCCATTTAGACAACTCTCCACAAGAGACCAAATGACACAGCAATTAACGACTAAAGGCCATCGTACGGCCTTCAACATTATGCAAAGACCATACCGCATTCATTTTATTTAAGAATTGAATGCTTCTTTTTGTAAATTAATTGGGGTGTAAAAGCGTTGACCGAAGTTCATTTTGTATTCTAAAAATGGACGCACGGTCAACGCTTTTACAACCCTCTAAAGTTACAAAAAGAAGCATTCAATGCTTATAATTACAGTTTTTAGCTAAGATCATGAAAACATGATTTTTATCAAGTTTTGTTTAATTCACCTGTGCACTTCATTGTGGAACCTCGTGTCATCACGAATGATAAATGTTATTGTATGATGCAATTGCTTACGGAATAACATGTGATGTGCAGTTAGCCAATCAGAATGTAACGTGTAACCGGGCGGGGACGTTTAGATGTTTTTATCCTCGGGTTCGTACCAGTTTCCTGGATTTGAAAAGCAATTCAAAAGTTCTAAAGTCAATAAAAAGTTACACTATCACTATCAAATATGAAACAAATACTTAACTACATACAACGATTTTCAACACCTATCAACCTAACCCGAACTTGTTGAATTAAAACTGTTTAAAACCCTTTCTGTCCGATACTGTTTAAAACCAACTGTTTGAAACTATAGTCTGGAACCTAAATGTATAGAACTGGTTTGAAACCTAAATGTTTGGAACCTAAATGTTTGAAACTGGTCAGACGGTTTGGAACTATTGTCTGAAACCTAAATGTTTGGAACCTGTCTGAAACCTAAATGTTTGAAACGGGTCAAACGGTTTGGAACTATTGTCTGAAACCTGAATAAAACGAATGTATGGAAACTATTCAAACTGTTGTAAACTTTCGACGTATGAACTTTATTAAAATATATTTATAAAATGGTTGGAACAAGGTAGCACTAAGGTATGGTTTAACAGCAAACACTCACTGCAATAGTGAGAGATGTGGAACGCAAAACCTTAGCACTAACCCTGTTTATACAACTTCTACGTAACCGAAACTATTTATATCTTCTCAACAGGTTTCAAACACTCCACTTTGTTTGAATACTCCTGCTACTCGTCTTTAAATATTAACTTTTAATCTTCTTCTTACGACGTCTCTTATAAGAATGACAATTTACACTGGATAGCTACCCACTATTTATACTTTTAACGCGGACCTCGAAGAGAGCACCCTAGTAACAACTGTACAGGTAAAGCGTCTGATAGCAACCAAGGATAAAGGGATGATTTTAGATACAGTTTTCAACGATAAACGGATGATATGGAAAAGTAATAGAGATATCGGAAAATATAAAACTGTAGAACTATTGTAACCTTCTTAAACTGCAAATTCGTAACACTACCCACGCCTCCGATTTCATGCGTCCTCGCATGAGTTTTACAATTTTATACTGACTTAATCAAAACACAATCAAAACTGTTCTCGTTAAAACTAGCTGACACCATACCAAGGTTTTACTTTAAACCTCAATGTATCCACTCATTCCGCAGAATATCTCTCCCAGCAACTGTTTGTACACCGAGGGTTATACCATGATAACCAACTAATGGCTTTCCTACAACAATCTGCCGACAAGCGTCAGACCTAGGGGTACCTTAGCCTACTCACAGTTCCGGGGTTCCTGTCAGCCTCGTTCGACTAGCATGTTCTTTCTGTTTTGTTAGCTATGCTCCTATTGTCCAAATACTAGTATCATACTTTTATTCATATTTGTAAAAGCAACTGAATACTGAACTTAGATTAAATTTTGACCAGATAAAACCATTTCAAATATTCTGTTTTGAATACCACTAGAAAAGTTGTGTTGCCAAAAACTGGTTTAAAACAATTTTGCCTCACAACAGGCCACTTATGGACCCCTCAATAAGAGTTGTTGTAAAGGGTTCTTTAACGTGCAAAAGACGTGGTACTTCCTGAACACGGGACCTCGGATTTAACGTCCCCATCCGACGGACGGACATATATATTTATAAACAACAGATATAAAAAAAAACACATGTTTTTATATTTATGATGCTTCCTGCATCAATAAACAAACAAAAAAACAATCTTAAACCATCCAAACTGTCTCGTGCTCCTCAACCTTTTCTATCTGGTGACCGTGCTCATCATACTTTGTTATGATCCTAACCATTGCCCTTTCTTTTGCTACATTGGTCTGTCTGGCCTGTTCTTCTGTAACAAACTTTTGTCTTTTAGGATGTTCCACTTCTTCACTTATTTCCTTCTCAATATTGTCAGCTCGTATGAAGGACTGACACTTTTTCTTTGTTGGTGCCACACCTAGTAATGGGGCACACCTTTTCCTTATAACTGTAGGACCACTCCGTTTGTCCTCCAGAGTATGATCTACCATCGTTTCTTCTTTCTTTTGTGACATGTCTTCCTTAGAATATTCCTTGTAATGAAAAACTGCATCCTTCTTATCCGTATCTATAACTGATCCGATGATACCTCCTTCACTATAACATGCCTTCAGTTCAGAGTCCTGCAGATTGCTATTTAAACTGTCCGGTGTATCTAAGTCTGCATTGCTACTGTCATCCAAAATATTTATCCGGTTTTGAGGGTCAGACTGATCAAAATCATCATGTCCTCTTTCTGTAACACCAACCTTCTTTTCAACAATTCTGTTACTTCTTTTATTAGTCTCCACTCTGTGTATATTTTTCGTGTGTCTTTTAAGATACTCCTGCTTCTTAAAAACTGTTTCACAGTCATCACATCTGATCTCAGACTTTCCTTCATTAGTTCTCTTATAGTCATCTCTAGGTTGAACAAGTTCTGTTTTAAATGGGTCAGGAACTGCATTGAATACAACTCCATTTACAACAATCTCACGTCTTCTAGGGAGTGTGTTGATAGTTTCTGATACTGCAACCCTATCACAGCCTATGTGACCTTGGACATATAATCTAACAGCATGTCCCTTAATAGTTAAAGTCCCCTTGTATATATTTATGTTAGCTTCATGTGTTCTCAAGAAATCCAACCCTAGTATACAATCTACATTAATGTCAGCAACTATGGCAGCGCTTATACATTTGAACGTGTCAGTTTCAATATCAAGTTCAGTTTTGCCTGACACATGCAACGAATGTCCACTAGCTGTAAGTATATCCCTTTCAGTTGGAGTCAAATAAGGTATATTTGACATTTTCTTAAACATTTTAGTGGAGATAACTGAAACTGTAGCTCCAGTATCTATCAACAAATCTGTGATAATTCCGTTTACTTTTGCTTTCAGGAACATACCTGCATCAGGAAATAGTTTATGAACCCCCACTTTTCCCGGTGTCGTATCTGAATTTTCATAGTTTGGGTTAGTATATTTAGTTTTAGGTTTGTTCTGATATCTAGGGTTCTGGTAATTATATTGAAAGTTTGGATAAGCAGGACAGTTAAATGCTCTGTGGCCTACCTCATCACAAGCATAACACCTAAATGAACAGGGCTGCGGGTAACCACCCTGCTTCCTACCTTTACTGTTTTGTTTCAAGTCTCTCATTTCTTTTTGCAACTCGAGTAATGTCTCTGACATGGTTTTTAAAAGCTGACTTGTCATGTTGTCAGCACTGAGTCTATTTTCAGACGCAGTTCGTAAAAATCCCTGACCTTCAATCCTTTTGCTTTCAGCTTTGTTAAAAGCTTCAAGCTCAACTGCATGTCTGATAGCGTCATTTAAATCAGTGGGTCTTGCCTGCTTTATTCGGAGCCTCATATCCGAATCTATTAACGAGTCTATAAACTGCTCCTTTGCCAAAGTCTCCCGCACTTCGTTTGGTGCAGTTACATACGCAAGGTTAGTTAACCTTCTTATGTCTTGGCCTAACTCAGGCAAGGTCTCTACAGCTCTCTGGTGTCTCTCTCTGAGCTGGGTTCTGTACAGCTCCGTTTGGTTAGACGGAGAAAAACGCTCTTCTAATGCCTTAACCAATTCTTTGAAATCTTGTCTAGACTCCTGGGTTAAATTTCCCAAAACACCTTAAGCCTGACCACTGAGAGAAACGGCCAAATACAGACCTTTCTCTTTGTCTGTCCAATTATTAATTTGGGAACATGCATCAAAATGTGACCTAAAGTCAAGCCAAGGACCTTTCCCATCATAGGTAGCAGTCTTAACTATGTTTTTATTTTTGTATCCATCCGAAGGATAGGATTGTTTATCTTCACAAGACTCGGTATCACGAGTTAAACCAGTTTTACTTGCTCTTTTTGTGACAAATTTGTCACTAATTGGGAATTGTAATTGTTCAGTAAAATGTTTCGAAGCCTGCTTTTCCGCAGCAGGTGTTGATGTTTCAAACCTGACTGAAGATCTAGGTCGGGGTCCTAAACCGCCTCCATTTACACTACTACTTACATTTTTTTCATATATCGGAGAGTTTGTTTGTTTTGACAATTGTTCGGAACGCCTGACTGAACCTATCCCTGAATCACTATGTCTAAACACTGTTCGGGGTGCATCAACATGAGAAATTGATCTGTCTTTAACATACCGATATTTTTCTAATTCGGCAGTTAAAATATCTATATCCTGACTTAACTGTTCCTCAGTTAAACTTATGTCAGGATCATATAAAACACTATCTTTCCTATTTGAATTCATGATAAAATACAATTTATATGTACAAAATACGCTTGAGAAATGCTAGACAAATCCCACCGCTGCCACCATTTGTAACGTGTAACCGGGCGGGGACGTTTAGATGTTTTTATCCTCGGGTTCGTACCAGTTTCCTGGATTTGAAAAGCAATTCAAAAGTTCTAAAGTCAATAAAAAGTTACACTATCACTATCAAATATGAAACAAATACTTAACTACATACAACGATTTTCAACACCTATCAACCTAACCCGAACTTGTTGAATTAAAACTGTTTAAAACCCTTTCTGTCCGATACTGTTTAAAACCAACTGTTTGAAACTATAGTCTGGAACCTAAATGTATAGAACTGGTTTGAAACCTAAATGTTTGGAACCTGTCTGGAACCTAAATGTTTGAAACTGGTCAGACGGTTTGGAACTATTGTCTGAAACCTAAATGTTTGGAACCTGTCTGAAACCTAAATGTTTGAAACGGGTCAAACGGTTTGGAACTATTGTCTGAAACCTGAATAAAACGAATGTATGGAAACTATTCAAACTGTTGTAAACTTTCGACGTATGAACTTTATTAAAATATATTTATAAAACGGTTGGAACAAGGTAGCACTAAGGTATGGTTTAACAGCAAACACTCACTGCAATAGTGAGAGATGTGGAACGCAAAACCTTAGCACTAACCCTGTTTATACAACTTCTACGTAACTGAAACTATTTATATCTTCTCAACAGGTTTCAAACACTCCACTTTGTTTGAATACTCCTGCTACTCGTCTTTAAATATTAACTTTTAATCTTCTTCTTACGACGTCTCTGATAAGAATGACAATTTACACTGGATAGCTACCCACTATTAAAGTACTTCCGGTACAATGGCTGCGCCCATGAAAAAATAATGAGATGGTGAAAACCACATAAATCCAATGTTATTTACCCCATCGGTGTGTAAAATATGATGCATTACATATAACAAACATTTCTCATGATTGAAATTTAATATAAACAATGTCTGCACTAGATAAACAGAGCGGTGAAGATATCATTCCACCTCAGTCACCGGCCGATAACCACAACTTTGATCTCTCGTTGGCAAGTTGTTCAACCGAATATCCTAAAGATTGTATTCCAGACAAACTTACCACACCCACAGGTCTAAAAGCAAAAGACCTTAAATTTGAAGAAATAAATTTAGACCTGTACAAACCTGATGCAAATATGGTGGCATTTAGGGTAAATGCCAATAGAATTCTCCCATGGATAAAAGCTTTATCCTTACATTACTATGAGGGTTATGGGAAGAACGAAGAATATATAATTGTATGGAATGATGAACCAAAAGATTGGACAAAAAATAAAAGTGGGAAAAAAACTATTTGTATTGATTTAGCAACCAAGGTTATCCCCCTTATATACAAATTGACATTTCACATCAACACAGGGGTTGTACAAATTCAAGGAAACAAATATGACCTATTCTACAACAGAGATTTCCCTGCACTTAAACTGTTGGTATCACAGATAGTTGATTACAACAACTTGACCACACTTTCAGTGCCAGATACCCAACAACAAAACAATGTCAACAAAAACAAACAAGAAACAGCTAAGAAAGCTAGTAATTGTGTAACTCAAGAAACACAGGCTAAGACGATCGAAGATCAAGATGAAACAATTGTAAAATCTACTGGGGACATTGATATGAACAATAATAAACAAGACTTTTGCTGTCAAGTAACTCCAACGAATATGTTAGTTCCCTTTCTTCAACAAGACTCAGGTGTCGAGAAATTTATGAGCCAGCTAGAGACTCAATTCACGCATGCTCTTGATAAGGTTTTCTCACAACAAAATGACAATATTAGTAAGATGAATGATGTAATTACTAGACACATTGAATCATCAAATGACAGATTTTCGCAACTTTTAGATAAATTTGATAATGCTACCTCAAGTTTGATAGAACGAGAAAAACAAAATTCAGAACTGAGAGCACAACTGAAAGATGTCAACTATAAGAATACATTAGAAAATGAAATCCAAAAAGCTAAAATAGAGCATAAATATGATTTATTAAAACAAAAACATGAACTACAAGCTGAAAAAGTGTTGAAGTTAAACGAAGACACAAAACATGCTTTGAGCGACATATCAGACAAATCATCATTCATTAAATCATTAGAGTCACAGTGTGCCACTCTGAAAAGGCAAGTTGAAGAAAAAGATGGAGAAATATTAAGCTTAAAGTTACACGAGAGCCGGGATGACAGTTCTGGACAACCATTTCAAGAGGTACATGGGAAAAAAAATAGAAATGTCACTGAACAGAAAGATTTTGAAGAGAATTTAAAGCTAAATGTTCCACATGTAATAATAATTGGGACATCAAACATCAACAATATTGATACAAAAAAACTTTCATCCAAATTTACAGCCGAAAAATTAACTGCATATACGTTGCAAGAAACAGAAACTACCGTTTCAGAACTCGAGTTTACAACAAAACCAGATGCTTTTGTACTACACTCTGTGACGAATGACATTAAAACACACAGCCCGCAAGATTGTGTTGATAAAATGGATGATATTATACAAGTCCTTAAGGGGAAATTTGATAGTGCAAAAATAATTATTTCATTGCCTACCCCCAGATTAGATAATAGTTCGATTAACAACAAATCATTTCAACTAAGTGCAATGCTGAAGGAAAATTTTCAAAATGACGAAGCTATACACATGTGTGATAACAGCAATTTAGCCTACAAGGGGGAGGCTCTTAAAAGATATGTTGGAGATGATGGTGTACACTTAACCACACAAGGGGTTTCACTTTTTGCCTCAAATATACGAGATTCCATTGATGAGGTATTGGACCTTCCAAAACGCTTAACGCTTAGCAAACGCAACAATCCAAATAACATGTATAGAGGTAGAGGTCAATACTCAGGATATAGAGGTAGAGGTGAATACCCAGGTTACAGAGGTAGAGGTGATTACTTAGGACACATAGGTAGAGGAGATTATTCTAACTCAAATAACAGAGGAAATTATTCTAACTCAAATAACAGAGGAAATTATTCTAACTCAAACAATACAGGAAGAGATGGACCTGGCTCGAACATATATCGGGGTGGATACAGAGGAGACCGTCGTGGTGGATACTAATATTGAACTTTATTGCTTATAATATCTAATAAAACATTTTACTAATTAGTAATTGTCCAAAGCATTTAAAGACTGTAACAAAATATACATCTATATTTCTAATTTAGTAGTTAACTAAATAGATTTATTAAAAGTAGACATTGTATATTAATTAAGCAAAGAGGCACTTATTCATTGTATTTTTTGTTGTTTCTTTTTTTTTTTTTTTTTTTTTTGTTGTTCAGTATTATTTTATTTTCAAGTTAATTACATACTCTATTTATTCTGAGTAAAGGGCCCTTTTTTAGAGCAAAATTGATATAATTTTAAAATATTTATTCAATAATATCATTCTAAAGACTCAGTTTTAAAAAAAAAAGATATATATCTTGATACAATGCCTAAAAGAAATGATTTAAGTATTCATAACCTGACTTTTTGTGTTTGGAATGTTGGAGGGCTTAATTCAAAGGCATATAATAAGCTTCAAGATCAAAACTTTATCAATCAAGTGAACAGTTATGATATAACACTTCTATGTGAAACTCACATTGGCTACAATACATCTATTGATATAGAAGGTTTTAATTATTTTCCTGTATGTAGACCTCAGTCATCAAATCAGAGATTTGATGGGGGACTTGGCATACTTATCAATAACAATATTCGAAAAGGGGTGAAAATTTTAGAAAACACTTGCAAGGACTATCAATGGATTATATTAGATAAAGATTTTTTTAACTTTGCCAAAGATATTTACCTCTGTTTAGCATATATAATACCAAGCACCTCTAGTTATTTACATCAAACTGATGATGACATATTAGAGTTAATTGAAAGAGATATTATCAATAAATACAAAATGAAAGGAAACATTATACTCTGTGGTGATTTAAATGCTAGGTCAGGTGCTGAACCAGATTTTATAGAAAATGATGTATATGATAGTCACACACCATTATGTAATAATTATGAATACGACATTGTACAAGGTATTAGAAATAGTTATGATAAGAAAGTAGATACCAGAGGTAAACAATTAACAGAATTTTGTATTTCCACTAATATGAGAATCTTAAACGGAAGAATGTTTGGTGACTTGTTTGGTAAATTTACTTGCCATAAGCCAGTCGGATCTAGTGTAGTTGATTATGTAGTAGTATCAGAAGGTTTAATGTCAAATATACTTAGTTTTGAGGTTTCAGATTTTTTACCAACTTTTTCTGAATGTCATTGTAAGCTTTCTTTCAATATTATGGCAAGTTATATTAAGAATTCGTCAAAATGTAACATAAATATGACTGATTTAACAGGAGGATACATTTGGAGTAACTCCTCGCCAATAAAATTTAGAGATGCTCTATGCCACCCACTTTGCAAGGCTAAAATAGATGATTTTCTAAAGCAAGATTTTGATTCAGAAAAAGCAGCTACCCAGTTTGCTGACATACTAAAATTAGCTGCTTCAAAAGCTTGTATTTTTAAAAAAAGTATGAAAAATTAAAAAAAAACCAAAAAATGTAAATATTTTGATTCAGATTTAAAGAGGAAAAGAACATTTTTGATGGATAAAGGAGCATTACTTTCTAAATATCCTTTTAATCCAATTATAAGAGGATCATATTTTAAATGTTACAGAGAATATACCAAATTGCGAAGATATAAAAAAAGACATTTTAAGCAACAAGTTTTAGATCAGCTTGATCAGTTGAGGGATCAGGATCCCAAGAAATATTGGAAACTCATAAATTCACTGAAAGAACGTAAAAATGATAACACTCTAGATTCAGCCAAGCCAGAGGATTGGCATGAATATTTTTTCGGAACTCAATAAGCCATCAAATTTACATAGTAATAGAATACATGAAATAAAGTCTGAGGTAGAAAAATTAGAGAAAGTAAAACAATTTTGTAAATTAGATTTTAGAATCTCAAATACAGAAATTTCAAACTCTGTGAGAAAACCTAAAAATGGAAAAGCATCAGGTTTAGATGGTATTCCTGCAGAAATGTTAAAGGCAGGTTCATCAGTTTTAGTGCCATTGTTACAAAAACTATATAATATTGTATTTTCAACAGGATTTTATCCTCTACAATGGTCATCAGCATATATAACCCCGGTTTTTAAGTCTGGTGATCCATGCAAACCAGAAAATTATAGAGGTATTGCTATTTACACCTGCATAGGTAAATTATTTAATTGTGTTTTAAATAATAGACTAGACCACTTTCTTGAAGAACATGATATCATAAGTAAATGCCAAATTGGATTTACAAAAAAATCAAGAACATCCGATCATATATTTGTTCTTAAGACTTTAATTGACAAGTGTATTAATAGCAAAAATGGTAAACTTTTTGCATGTTTTGTTGATCTCAGAAAAGCATTCGACTCTGTTATTCATACAGGTATTCAACTTAAACTACTTCAACACAACATAGCAGGTCAGTTTTATGCTATAGTTAAAGATATGTATAATAAAAGTTAGCTATGTGTCAAAATTGACAATCAATCAACTCCTTTATTTATATCATTTATTGGAGTGAGACAAGGAGATGTTTTAAGCCCCAATTTATTCAAACTTTTTATTAATGATCTACCTGATGTCTTCTCTTCTTGTGCTAACCCTGTTAATGTTACTAACCAAAGGGTTGATTGTTTAATGTATGCTGATGACATTGTTATTCTCTCGGATTCACCAGAGGGATTGCAAGAAAGGTTAACCATGCTTAACAATTACTGTTCTAAATGGTGTTTAAATATAAATGAGAACAAGACAAAAGTTATGATTTTTAATAAAACAGGGAGACATTTTAATCTCCCTTTTTACCTAGGTGAAAAAGCTATTGGTTGTACATATAATTATAAATATTTGGGAATCACTTTTATACCCAGTGGAAAATTTTTTCAATGTAAAGATGAACTGTACAAAAAGTCTATGAAAGCATGTTTTAAATTACAACAATGTATGTCATCGTCAAACCCTAGTGTTTCAACTTTACTTCATTTATATGACCACACTGTAAAACCAATTTTAACCTATGGATGTGAAGTCTGGGGTATGTTTTCTTTAAACTCAGCTGCATGTAAGAAAAATGATCAATATATATTAGAAAAGGTGTTTTCGAATGATACATCTGAAAAATCACATATCAAATTTATGAAATATGTTCTAGGTGTAAATAAGAAATCCAGTAATCTTGCTGTGACTTCTGAACTAGGGAGATACCCAATGTATTTTTATATTATATTAGCAATGTTGAAATATTATCATCGACTTAATAATACTAAGAACATTTTATTATATGATGCATATGTATGTAGTAAAGAACTTCACAATAATAAAGTGAATACATGGTTTTCAAGTATAGACTGTATTTTAAAAAAGCTAGGCATACAAACATGTAATTTAAAAACCAGTATCTACTCTTTCACAAAATTTATCAAAGATAAGCTATATAAAAACTATCTCCATTTCTGGAAGGAAAATAGAAATAAAGTTTTACAATCAGATCAAGGTAAACTTACTACCTATTTTTCCTTTAAAACTCTATTTTGTTTTGAAAAATATTTGGATCTTAAAGATTTTAGATGAAGACAATCAATCTGTAAAATTAGAATAAGCGCTCATCCATTAAGGATTGAGACTGATAGATACGCCAAACTTTATGTGAATAGGACACTCAGAAAATGTTTATACTGTACTTTAAATAAAGTTGAAGATGAGATACACTTTGTAACTGAATGTCCACTATATATTGATAACAGAAATGATTTTTTTACTGAAATATCTCTAAATTGTAATAATTTTCAATCGTTAGACAATTTTTCAAAGTTTTTATGGCTATTTACACAAGAAAATTTAAATGTGTATAAATGTTTAGGAAAGTATTTATCTAAAAATCTAGAGATAAGGAGAAGTTCAAAAATAATGAATACAAATTAGCTACAAATATACATATTTTGAGTGGTATATGATTTTAAATGGTATATTTTAATTATCTAAAATGTATTGTCTGGTTCTGTCCTGGCCTTTTATAGCATTTTTTTTAATAGTACTAAACAATGTTGTTTTCTTATATTATATGTGTCTAATTTATGTCTAATCATATGTACTTGTATGTAATGTCATGAAAGCTCTTTATAGGGCCCTTTAATTGGAAATAAAATATTCTTATTCTTATTCTTATTCTTATTCTTATACTTTTAACGCGGACCTCGAAGAGAGCACCCTAGTAACAACTGTACAGGTAAAGCGTCTGATAGCAACCAAGGATAAAGGGATGATTTTAGATACAGTTTTCAACGATAAACGGATGATATGGAAAAGTAATAGAGATATCGGAAAATATAAAACTGTAGAACTATTATAACCTTCTTAAACTGCAAATTCGTAACAAGAATAACGTATTATAATGAAACATACATCTAATGTAATTATTAATTTGCAAATAATGCTTACACGATATGGTATGGTACACTACACAAGGACCCAGTATAACATTATAACTATTCACGTTATCAGAAAGCAACTGAAAAGCATGATTCTCGTATGTTTTTCGAATTACACAAATGTTAGCTGTACAAATAATATATCGAATTGCTAAGCATGGACTGGATGGTATTAACTGATCGCAAAAATAGACAAAAATTGACGTTTCATATAGAAAAGACAAATTTCACACTTCGTCGAGATTCTTTATCCCGTGAAACTCACCATTATTTGTTTTAAATTTTAATGAACATACATGATATGAATTCCTTTTCTTAGTAAAAAAGCAACCGCTTAATATTGTAGCCAAGCAAAGTCCATGCCTTGGGATGAAATGCTAAATACATGTTATACTATTTAGAGTACCAGATGGTTAAATGCATTAAAGATTAGGAATGAATAATAATGTTTACCGCCTTTAAAAGAAATATTAACAAATACAGAGAACTCTAAGAAAAATTCCAAAAGGGGGCGAGTCTGACAAAATTTAACTTAAGACTATATCAACCAACAGACGGAATGGAGAACAATTGTCAAATTTCTAATTAAGTATAGATATTTTCCAGATGTTATAGCTAGCTTAAATACGTATGAGAGTTGCTTACATAAGGGAAAACCCAATTAATTTTGATAACATTGTAAGTCGACGTGCAAGTAACTTGCTGTTTAATTAATTCAAAGAATTCAATCATCACTCTCTTCTGAAAACATCGAAAGAAAAATGATCTGATGTTGACATTTCTCATATTTCTATGTAATTAACTTCGTTTCGACAGAATTGTCAGCATAAGTTATTTGAGTTAAAATTATCTTATTACCAGAAATCACGATATTCTTAATCAAAAGAAAGTCTTTTAAAAAAGCAAAAGAAAGTTATTTATTGAAAAAATGAACTTCCAACGATAGTGTTATTGTCTACTGCATGTTTTGTTAGAGATTCCGCTAGAAATAACAGGAAATTGTGGAAAGATTTGGTCCAAGCAGTATTAACAGAAATGTGTTAAACATTCATCACGAATATATGACTTTTGTGAAATACAGAATTTTAACTGGACATTTCTATTACGCCTTGAATGTTTTATTGTGGATTGATTTATACAGAAGAAATGGAACAGTGTATAATTGTATGACAAAACATGAAAGTGAATGATTATAATTCAAAGAAACAAGAAACTATGGAAGAAACACTGTACAGGACTTCATTTGCGAATAAACAGTTGTAACGACAAATTAATACTGAAATCACAATCATTTTACAGTAAGTGTGTCGAATTACTTCAATTTTACGAAATGATTGCAAATTAAAGCTTGGAAAAGCAATGGAGAATATATCTGAAAATGGCACAAGCTTGTATGTTGCTGGTAAAAATATGTTTAAAGTCTACACTTTAGCAGTTTTAGCAACAATTGTACTTCTGATATCAGTTTTGAACATAGTATGTATTGTAGTGTTATTAAAATCTCCGGAATTAAAGAAGAGCAGATTTCATTGCCTAACACTAGGACTAAGTGTAGGAGATTTTTTTACCACGATATTAGTTGTGGTACTTTTAGCAAACAACTGCTTAGAAACCATTGGATTACACGTCCCTTATCTATGTATGATTCTTTCATCGTTAGTTTACTGTTCAATAGTATTTTCCCTCTTCCAAATATTGTTTATATGCATCGAAAGATATTTTGCAACGACCGCTACAGCTGTCAGAATGTCAAAATTACCAAAACGATTAACACAGAAGAAAGTGATGGTTCTGATTTTTTTATTACCACTTTTTTTCAAAATATTCATCAACGCATTTGAACTCCAAGAAGATTGTGTGGATAGCTTTCATTCATCAATGTACATCTATCTCACAGAAATACCGATTATCATATTTCTAATTGTAATCGTTTATTTGTATATAAACATTATTGCACGTCTACGGAAGTTGTTGGTGCGAGTGTCATGCGCAGATGGCGTATTACCGGAATTTCATTACACACAACGAATTAAACGACTTCAAATTAATATTTTGACATTAGGACTTCTGCTGATTGTTTTAGTTATTGGATTGGTTCCACGAACAATAGTTGAACTAATGGGAAATCAGGGAAAGGGGAATTATGCGAATACATCTTGGATCTTGTCACCATTGTTGAACCCCATAATATATATTCTACGTTTTACAGAATTTAGAGAGAGAATAACGAAAACATGCTGCTCTTATAGAGCAACACAAAACAGTGTCACTCAATTATAGTGTTTTGCTCACGGTTGTTCGACTAAGAACACAAATACAGCAAAAGAATTTCTTCACTACTGATATTTTATAAAATACCATTATAACAGATAGAAACAAAACACAAAAAAAAGACATCGTGGGAGATTTAATTGAAAAGAATAGAAAAGAAGGATAGAAAAGAAATTGACATATAGGCATTTAGTATGAGGTAATTATGGCACCCTCAACGGAGTTGGGGTGACATATTGTTATTGTTCGTTTCTTTTTGTCTTATTTTTATTATATTTATTCTTCCACACTTTTTTGTCCATGCTATTTCTCGGAATTGGCTTGAACAATATTGATGGAACTATACCATAATGTAGACAAGAACATTCTATAGTGCAGTGGGTAATGGCACCGTCAAGATGGCTGCCGTTACCATGGAAACGAAACAAAAGTGAAAAAATCCAGTTTTTTGTTTTGGTGAACTATTTGGAGACTATTTAACTCAGAATCATTATATTTTAATACAATGTAGGTGCCCACTATATACAGCTGTTGGATGATTTTGGCACTCATTGGAACTACTATGTTGCCATGGAAACTACTCCAAAAAATTCAAAAATCTCAAAATGTTCCAAACTTAATGAAACTTCACATTAACGATGAGCAACATTGGAAGATGTAGAATTTGGCGTTGGAATTTCCAAAAATCGCTGTTGTTACCATGGAAACAATGCAAAAAGGTCAAAACTTTGAATTTTCACAGAACATTCTAGAACATCAATGTTTAATTTATTCTAGAGACATTAAATGGTATATGATTGTGAAGGGAAAAAATTGCAGCGGGGGTTTAACTTTGGAATATTCAAAATGGCCGCCGTTACCATGGAAACAGCAAAAATACAAAAAACTTCAAAATGCTTCAAATTTATTGAAACTTATAACAAATGTTGCTCAGCTAATGTAGACTTGACTTTTGTGTTTGGAATTTCCAAAATGGCCGCCGTTACCATGGCTACCGCTCACCTGGCAATAGGGGAAGGGTGCCATCCGCTATTGCTTGCAATCGCAAATCTAGTTGTAAATTACTATTGTTCAACTTTCTTAAAGGTTAAAACAATATGAGATTTCCTAAACACAAAACATGGTTAACT